>NW_007726773.1:404292-406836 GCF_000696425.1 Galeopterus variegatus
TCCCAGTCCGGTACGGGCGTGACACTGAGGGTTGCGATCCATTGCCGGTCACGAAAAAAGGTAAAAAGGAAAAAAAAAAAGAAAGAAAGAAAAAGTGCTTTCTCTTCTAATTCTCTGTAAATGAAAGACTTCATTTTTTACTTCATATTTTGAAAAACTTTTTTATTGTTGATGAAACATTTCTTTGTTTCATAATCACTTTCTCCTTCTCAAAGTAAGGGGGTGTGTGTGTGCGCACATGCACATACACACATACCCCCCCACACAAATGTATATGTATGAAACTAAAAAAATCAAGGCCAGGTTTCAAGTGTAGTTCTGAGTAAAAAAAAATTAAAGAAGCTGCATTATGATGATTCCCATGTTTCTGTACCTAACTTTGCTATTCCTTTCTACCTTAATCCATTTCAACCCAAAAAATACTTTTGGATATTTATTACTTGTAATGCACTATACTAAGTACCAAGAATACAAAAAAGAAGGAAGGAAAGGAGGGGGGGAGAGTGGGAAGGAAAGAAGAAAGAAAAATAAAACTCATAGTCCCTGCTCTCATGAAGTTCATAATCTTGTAGAAGATGCAAGTATGTACTCCCTAATAGCTATAGCACACAAAGT
Organism: Galeopterus variegatus; assembly: GCF_000696425.1. NCBI lineage: Eukaryota > Metazoa > Chordata > Mammalia > Dermoptera > Cynocephalidae > Galeopterus > Galeopterus variegatus. The sequence continues at coordinate 404,908 of NW_007726773.1, forward strand.
TGGAATTTCTTACCATAGCATATAAGACTCTGTAACATTTCAAACCTTATCTTCTGCCATTCATTCATTAACCAAATAGCTATCGACTACCTACTATGTCACAAACTATTCTAGACACATGTGTGTGAACAAAGTAGACATGCTCAAAAAAAAATAAAGCCAAGAAGACAAACGCTGTTCTCATGGGAGTTTAAACTGTAGTAGGGAGAAGTGGGCAATAAATAAAAGTAAACAAGGCTGGCCAGTTAGCTCGGTTGGTTAGAGTGCAGTGATATTACAAAAAGATCAAGGGTTTGGATCCCCATACCGACCAGCCACCAAAAAAACCAAACAAACAAAAGATATATAAGTAAACCATATAGTTTAGTAGAAAGTGATATGTGCTATGAAGATAATACAAGTATAGAAGGAGGTAGGGTGGCCAAGGGAGGCCTTAATGTAAAGGTAGTATTGAGAAGAGACTTGAAAGAGGTGAGGAGGTGGGCCATACAGTTATCTGGAGAATGGCTACTCCAGGCAGAAAAAAACATCTGGTGTGGAAAGGTCCCAAGGTGGAAGTGTGCCTGGAGCGCTCACAGATTATTAGGAGACTGGTGTGGTTGGAGCAGAGTGAGTAAGAGGGAGGGAAGAAGGAAATGAGGACGGCGAGAAGGAGTAGGGAGTAGTAGGGTGATCATGGTGGTGGCCCCTTTAGACCACTATACGGACTTGGATTTTACTGAGTAGTAAAGAAAGCATGCTAGTGCCACCTGAGCAGAGGAACAGCATGATCTGACTTTGATTTTAAAAGAACTGCTCTGGTTACTGTGCTGAGAAGAGACCACAGTGGGGCAAGGGTGGAAGCAAGAACTCCAGTAGGAGGCTATTGCAGTAATCCAGGTGAGAAATAATGACAGCTCACACAGGTGGTGACGAATGGTAAGACTATAGATGTGTAATATTCTGAACGTACTGTCAACAAGATTTTTCTGATATGTTGGATGTGGGGTGTGAGAGGAGTCAAGGTATAACTAAGTTTCTGGAATGAGAAAATGGGAGGAGAAAGTTGGTGTTAACTGAGATGAGAAAGACTGCTGGTAGAGTGGGTTTTGGGTTAAAGATCTGGAGTTCAGCTTTTTAAATATTTGAAATGACTCCTGGACAATCAGCCAGGATTTTGTATATGTAAGTCTAGAGTTCAAGAAAAAAGTCTGGGCGGGAGCTTCTGCCATCCTTTCAAACAAATCCTGCACTCCAGGCTTATTAAACTACACACAGGTCCCTGAAGTATTCCCCGTGTCTTTGCGTCTGCATGTATCTGCATTTTAATGTTTTTACTCTGCCTTTTTTCTTTTGGTTAAAAAATATTTTAGTCTTCAAGACTTATGTCATCTATCACCTACTACATGAAACTCACATGATTGTTACCTCCTAAATCATCTTTCCTCCCCTAAGTCACTAAGTAAGACAAAAATATTTAATGGCTGATTTTTTAGCATACTCGAAAAGCTCTTTTTTTTTTTGGTAAGAAATAAGCCATTTTCATTCCTTTCTTCTCACTTAAAGTAGGCACATATATATGTGTGTGTATGTATATATATATATATATCTTCTTCAAGTGTTTTGTTATTTTAGTGAGTTTGAAAGAAAAAACGTTTTACAAAAAAATAAAGGAATAAGCAGCCATTTTATAAACACAGCTGGTGACTTGCCTGATCTCATCATCAAAAATCTCTAGAAACCCTTTAAAGAAAATAAGGACCATAGAATAAGATCGTGGCAAGCAACTCAGTGATCAGATTTTGCAATTTTCACTTTCAGTAGTCATTTGAAGAAGGTAAATCTTCAGAATGAATTATAGGCTAAAAACAGAGAAAGAAACATCCTCTATTTTCCAAAGCTATTTTCTGTTATAAAAACTTTTCATTTTGATTGTCATCCTTTTACCTG
>NW_007726773.1:406888-409470 GCF_000696425.1 Galeopterus variegatus
AGCTATTTTCTGTTATAAAAACTTTTCATTTTGATTGTCATCCTTTTACCTACCTTGGGGAGGCATTTAAATTAGAGGAATTATTGGACAAGAAAACCAGTCCCTTTGTGTCATTCCCAGGAGAGTCCAAACTAATTAAGAAATGCAGAAAAATTTAAAAGATGATATGAAATTTAGAGATGACCCAGCTCAAACAGCCTCTTTCATAGATGAAAATGCTGATATCCAAGAAGCTTCTGCTACCACTTGAGCAGTGTGTTCTCAACTACTGGTTCCATGTGCTTTGGACTGCTAAATGGAAGCTCCATGAGGGCAGAGATTTCTGCTGTTTTGTTCACTCCTATTTCCCTAGTACTTAAAAAAAAACACCCAGCAGACAGTAAGTGCTGAATGAATAAACAAACAAACTTACAATTCTGAATCACATGAAAATGAAATACATTAAACTATGAAACAGGTATAATACATTTTTTCAGGGTTTAAAAAATTGCTGACTCTTTGAAAGTTATAGAATTTGGGGTATCAAGAATTTGCAATCACCACCTTTAAATACTAATTACAAAATGTTAACCACACATGAAATTTGGGAGGGAGAGATCCTGAAGCAAAATCTCTAACAAAGTACATAAATTTATAAAAAGTTCTCTGTAGATCAAGAAAAAAGGATGATATGTTAATAACTATATTTGATTTATATAGTATAGGGTTTTTTTTTAATTGAAACATAATTGATTATACATATTTGTGGGATACAGAGTTGAATATCAGTAGCTGTGTATAACATGTGATGATCAAATCTGGTGATCTGATGATTAGTATATTCATCACTACAAAATGCAATCATTCTTTGCGTCCATTAACCAATTTCCCACTGAGCCGACCCCACCCCCCACCCCCAGTAACCACAGTTCTATACAGTATAGTATTTTGGATACATTTTCATTATGGGGAAATTACAGCCTTTGAAAATAAAATAGTACAAAGATTGTATTACTTGTCTTTGGAGAATCAAGATTTACAAGGACAATTTAAAAAGTAGTTTTAAAAACTTTGATTCCAGGATATATTAACATAGTAGCTTAAAACACCTCAAATAAACAGCCCAGGTTCTCAAAATTCCCTAGAGCCAAAGAAACTGTTATGTGGTTTTAAGACCAAACAGCTTTTGAAGCAAACACTTTCAATAATATCCCTGGTTTTTATGTAATCAGTAGGCAATCTAGTACTATATGTGTCTCAATCCCCAAAAGGAAATATCAGCTATCATTTTAATGTTATAAAACACCAACCTCTTTAATCTCATGTAGTTTTCACTGGCAGCAGGTCGACACTCAGCTCTTTGTACCACTATTCCTTCCAATGAGAGCTTATCTTGAATAGAAAGAAAAAAATAACAAATGTATTCAGAGATTACATTTATCATTTTCAAGACTGCATTTTGACACAATAACCATAGTAATATGACAATCAAATATAATTAATACCAAAAATCAAGGAAACAAAAAGAATAGCATTCAGTTAATAGCAATATCACTGGTCAGACTAGAGAGAAACCTTATTTTGGTTAGTAACAAACTAGGCTCCTGTCAGGTTTGTTTACTGGGCTGCTGTATCCTCTTGCCAATAACAACTTCTATACACTTAGCTCTTTCTAAATAATGTGGCTTAAAAGGGCATAATAAAATAAAATTTGAAGAATATGGAAACTACTGTTTTTGTCAGAGAAGTATCTTCTAAAAACATGGCTATCTGTGTTTTTTTGTTCAAAATATTTTAACACTTACTTGAACATATTTGTGGGATACAGTGTGTTGTTTCAATACACGCATATACTGCACAATGATTCACTTAGGGTAGACAGCATAGTTTTGTACCCATTAGTCCACCAGCTAGTCTGCGTTTAAATCAAAGATATATATGTGTATGTTGTGTGTATGTATATGTAAATAAAATAAAATTCTAGAATACACTGTGACTAGAATAGCCAGCCCAGAAAATACTGTGAAACTGGACGGGTCACTGTCTAGGTTATACCGTGTACAAGTTCAACCTGTCAGTTGCTCTGACTTCTGTTTCTCAGCAGAATTGTAAGAATAGCGTGTTGAAACTGAACCTTTGACTACTATGAATATTTGTCCTAAAACAAATGCAATTTCCTCTACCATTAGTAATTCTTAGAGTGACCCTGACATAAAACCTAAGAGAAAGAGAAAAAGGAAACAAAAGCTAGCACCTACTGTGTGCCCAATATTGTGTGTACTGGGCACTAAGCATTGTGGTGCAGTCACTTGATATAACTTGTATATGAATGTCTCATAATGTTACCACCTTTACTACCCCCTGGAAATGTATGACTGTGGTTAGGAACAGTGATGGTGCAGTCATACTTCCTTGAGAATTCACCTGGGTTTTGAGAGAAAACTCAGGAAATCTCCCGGCTCATCAGCAATGCATATATGATTCATCTCTTCAGGATGAATTACTTCATTCATTCCACTAACATTAACTAAATGCCTATTAGGCAAAGGGCACCAACTAGGCATTGTGGAATCAAAGATGACTAAGACACAGTACTGTCTTAA
>NW_007726773.1:410513-411346 GCF_000696425.1 Galeopterus variegatus
AACACTGAGGGTTGTGATCCGTTGCCGGACACGGAAAAAAAGACAAAAAAAAAAAAAAAAAAGAAAAAGAAAAATTCTTCAGTTGTCAGAACAGTAGCAAGATTTGGGAAATTTCAATGTAAAAACTGTTTTAAATGCATGAATAGTCCAATACTGGAACATAAATTAATCCTTTTTAAAAAATAAACTTAGAATACCACCCCTGGAAACAGTTTAGTCACATTTCATGTGTTATTACCGTATTGAATACTAAAAGAGCCACCTTTTAACACCTATGTAAATGCTCCCCACTTGTTTAGCAATAACTACTCCAGGTGGACAGGCTGAATTTAATTTTAAAGATTTCTTTTTCTTTTGGGGGGTGGAGGGGCAGCTGACCAGTACAGGGACTGAACCCTAGACCCTGGTATTATCAGCACCATGTTCTAACCAATTGAGCTAACCAGCCAGTCCATAGTTTTAGTTAATTTCCGCTGTCAACTTTTTCCATATGACACCTGAAACGGTAGAAAGCAGGTCCAAAGCACCTGCCCATTTCAACTTGCCACCATTTTCTTCACTATTCAGTCAAGGTCACTCGCACAAAGCAATAAAATTTACTTTGTGAAACCATAATTTTCTGTCCATCATATCTTCTTTTCAAACCTAAAATAGCTTTCAAATGCTACTCAAGTGGAAGGAAAAGCCATAATCATCAGCAATGAATTTTTCCACCACCAGTTGGCTACTTCTAACATCACAGCTCTGTTCACTTCCCTACTCCCCTTCTCCTCTAAAATAAATGTTAAAAGCATGATTTACCTGTTCCCTTTTTAAAGCCTTCACATATTTTT
>NW_007726773.1:412273-414810 GCF_000696425.1 Galeopterus variegatus
TGCTTTGGTAAGAGCCAATATAAAGTTAAGTTGCTCAAAAAATGTCAAATTCAGTGTAGGTGAGACAACTGGAGACTGGAAAGAAGCATAAAAGTCTATTGTTTCACAGTGTCTAAGTTCTTGCTCCATTTTGAAGAAACCAAAATTGAAAATCTAAACTAAATTATCGGTTTAATTTTTACAAGAAAGCAAGCAATGGTCACTAGCATCCTATATTCAAAGCAAAGGCCTTGTCCTAACAAGGTGGGTTTTGGGGTTTTTGTTTTTTTTTTTCCATGGCCGCAGGGATCCAAACCCTTAACCTTGGCATTTATAAGTTTTATGATACAATGTTTAAGACAGATAGAAATGCATATTAATTTTTTTAAATGACTTCCTACATTTTAATTTAATTAGTCAACTACTGGTGCTTCCATATGGTCTACAGGATTGTACTGTACAGAGTAGAATGTATTAAGGGTTATAAGGCTTAAACAGAGACACGGAGTATTGGGATGAAACACACACACACATTATGTCTCTCTGGGGATCAGGAGCTTTGACAGAAAAAACAGTGTTTATGCTGGACCTTGAAATAACTGACAGGCTTTAGACTGGGGAGGTGGGTGAGAAGGAATGCCACTGAAAGTGGTGGGAATAGCCTTAGCAGTGGCTTTTGGTGTGTGCCTATGATCGCTCTCTCTTGTACTTGGAATTTTCAGCTAAGGGACTCACACCACAAATCACTGGAAGGATACGGTCAGGTCAGCACTCTTAAGAGAAGCTATACGAACTCATCCTGCCAAAAGCCTTGGGATGGCTCAGTTCTTACTTTTCCCTAGGCTTGGGTATTTGTTCAACTCTTGTTTGGGTTCTGGGAAATATTCCCGGATCCTTTCTAAATTCTCCCCAACCTCCCTTTTTTGGCTAGATTGGTTTGCTAATTGGTTTCTGCTACTTGCAACCAAAAGAATCCTAATAAGTATAAATACTATCACCAAAGGTGTGTATTTGTGTATATTCTGCCACCTATTTTCAGAAAAATCTTGAGACAAAAAATTAAAAGTCAAGCAAGCAAAGCACATCCTATAAAAAGACTTGAATGCTTCTAGTTATGATTCTGTCACTAAATAGCAGTGTATTTTGGAGAAGTTACTTCACATCTCTGGATCATGGAATCTATATAATGAAATTACTAAAATCTCTGAGATCTCTTCTAGTAGTTCTCTTTCACTAAATAAAAACACTGGCCAAACACTCACAATTAGAAATATTTTATTATTTCCCTAGTGTTTATTTTGTTTGCTAATACTTTCTAAAAGACCTAGGTATAATTAAGTTTTCTTTGAGTAGAAATTAGGAACTGTTTCTTGGAACAACAACAACAAAATGTTAAGGATCTGCCCAAGACTTGAAAATAATCAAACTTCTGCCTTAAGCTGGACCTTCCTACTCTGTATCTGAATTTGAGATATATTCTACATTGAAAAATGGAAAAGAAATGACTCAACTGGCACTTCTTACAAGTTAAGGGCATCCCTAGTCTGAAGAAGTTAAAGTAATAAGCAAGCAGGAAGGGTGCTTATTAACACTGGCATGTGAGTAATGAGATCAGGTATGTTAGGAAGTCATTAGGCATCAGGAAATTATAGGCATTCATTTCCACAAGACCACTCTGGATCCACTTGAATGGGGAGGCCTTTAAAGAACACTTTCAACTCCAGTTAAAACAGACCAGTGGGCTAGTAACCAAGATTTCAAACTGATCCTCAAGACTTTTGAAGTTATTCTCCTGACTCTTAATTACATTACACCTATGTCTACACTCTCTGGAAAAGGACGGAAGAAATATTATTTCCACAGAAACAGGTACACTTAAAAGGTAAACCTTTTAAAATATTCCCAGTAATTTCTTTTCTTTTCATTTAAAATATTTTCCTAGCAGTTTGCCTGTGGTTTTCAGGTGAGGCCTATTAATACAAGCCACTTGGCATCTTAAGAAACCAGTTAGGCAAACTTTCTATTCCTGTATTATTAAAAGTTGAACTTTATTCAAATTTGTGAATTAATGTTCTGATCTCTATTTAATCTTCAGAAATTTTAGGAATAAAACATTATACTCAGATTTCAGTAACCTAAGACAGAGAGTTAATATTTGATTATTTACCTTAAAGGTAATAAATGAGCAGTCACATAAATATCCTTAAAAATTATGTTTATGTTTCCTTATGATATTCAAATTACAAATATGCCTGATGTGCTGGGAATTCCCAATTTTAAATCAAATACTAAAACCACAATTAGAGGATGAGGTTTAGGATCTAAAAGACATCTTAACTTCCTTATACCTAATACTGCTCTTCAACTTCTCCCCCACGGACTGGAAGAAAGAGGGACTGAAGGTACATTCCTGTACAACAGATGTTGTAATGCTGACCACACACTATTTGTGACAAGACTGGTTGCCCAGGAGTGGAAAGAAACGTAGTTAGCTAAGGTACAAAATGGAGGCTTTACATGTGTAAAGACGTTTGGGCTGTCTTATCAGTCTACAGAAA
>NW_007726773.1:415532-415884 GCF_000696425.1 Galeopterus variegatus
GATTCAAGTTGCATTAATTTCATCCTCAATAACTCTTGTTCTCTTTACCATGTTTAATTAGTAACAGTAGTAATACCATACACTAGTTTAGTTCTTTACAATTTTCAAGATACTTTGATATTAAGTGACTCTCACAACCCCTAGGTAGAAATTATGTCCTCATTATTAAATCCTTTGAGATAAGACCCCTTTCCTGAGCTCATCAATTTCCTTACTATAGTGATTCTTCAACTCTGGTTGAGCATCAGAATCACCTGGGGAGCTTTTAACAAACTACTGGGCCCATTCCCAGAGATTCTGCTTTAAATGCATTCTGTGGGTAATAGGCAGTAGAATTTTTATAACTTCCCTA
>NW_007726773.1:417374-418553 GCF_000696425.1 Galeopterus variegatus
CTGAGTAGGAAACTGCATTTCCTCCCATGAGCTATTATATCCTGTCCTCTTCTTCATTCAGGCCCCCTTCTCTCTCCTCCACACTATCTCATCATCACTGAAGACAAAGAGGATGTAAAGTGAAGAGGAAAACCGAAGAAACAGTGGTAGGGAACAGTATCTGGGAGCAGAGACCCCTTTGATCACTGATTTTATAACAATACCTTTATAAGAGTTTTCAAAGTCATGTCCCTCATTTTTTGATTACAGATAATGTTTATTAGCTTAAAATATCTTCTTCCCAAAAGGACAGTAAAATTCCATTTTGCCAAATAGCACTATAAAAATGAGTTCTGTACAATATTATAATTTCAATGTTCATTTGATGGCTCATAGAAGTGCATTTGCTCATCTGGTTACAATAAAATTTTCCAGTGAATAAAAATGCATAGGTCACACTTCAAAAAAAACCCTTTATTTTAAAAAACTTAAGGTATGACTTACAAAATTATAAGACATAGGTTTCTTTGAAACACTCATCTCCGAAAGTACACTTAAAATATGAATTAATATGATTTGTGAATTATTGTCAAGATTGCCTCTGTAGTGAAAAACAAAGAAACGTGGAATGGAATTTTACCTGAACTTCTCAGCTAGTTTGTCATTTTTATTTGTGCTCCTTTTGACACACAGTGCTTTATTCTTTTCTACACTCCTCAAATGAGGCTAAAAAATTAGCCAATATAGCCAAGTTTCCTGGACTTCTCTGAAGACTCAGGTGAATGTTGCAAAACATTTACAAGTTTATTCATTGGTTTGGAATGACACATTCACATGACTTGGCCAGAGGTTATGTCCAATAAGTCCTAAGAAGGTTCAAGCACTCTACATAGTTTGTGAGATGCTGTGGTCGATCAGTTACATAAGGTAGCTGATACGATATTAGTGTTAGTACAGTATCAGTCCCAGACATTTAATGCAGATGAATTTTATATTTCAAAATGAAACTAAAGTTTTTGACATTCAAATACTTGTAGAATTAGATTAACATGGAAAAATCCTTGATTCTTAAAATATGTCAATTCATTACACAGTGTAGTTTATTTTTATTTTTTAACACTCAAAAAGAGGCTAACAACAGGGCCCGGCCCGGTGGCGCACTGGATAGTGCGCCGCTTGGGAAGCGCGGCGGCGCTCCCG
>NW_007726773.1:419607-421213 GCF_000696425.1 Galeopterus variegatus
AAAAAAAAAATGTGGGAAAGTCCAGGCAGAGATTTGGTGCCATGTTTAAGTAAAAATTGATAGCTTCTTCTCTAGCTGTAGTTGATTTTACTTTCTTTCTAAGGTAGTAGGTACTAATTCTTTTAAAAAGACAGGCATAGAAGTATGCAGGTGAAAACACCTAAAAAGATTTGGTAGAGGTGGAGAATGTGAACACAGAAGCACCATGTTCTTATCAAAGGCAGCTCCTCAGACCATTCCTTTTCCTTGAAAAGGAGTGTTTGAATTTCACAGAGAAGTGACTTGTTGAGTCTGTGGAAATTATCAAATCTTGTATCTTCCAACAAGGAGATATACCTTCCTAGTAAGGTTCCACTTCCTTCCATGGCATGGCAATAGCTCTGGCACATAAATGGAGCAAGTATATATTAAGATTATGTCCTGTGCCAATTGTGGTGATGACAAGAAACTCATTTCCCATCAGGAGTTGGCAGAAAAGATGGGAGTTCCTCCTATTGGCCCAGAATAAGTCCTGCCTAATGCAGATGGTAGGAGATTAGCATTACCTCATAGTGCAAGGTTTTGCCAGAATTTGGTTACGTACTGGGCCCAATTAACTATCAGATAGATTCATACCAAGGATCTGTTTAAGTTCTTAGTTGGCTAAAGGGGTGTTTTATATGCATGATTACAAATGTCTAAGATAGACGTGATCTAATTCTAATAAAGGACCAAAGTACTAGATAGAAAACTGCCCCTATCTTTTGAAATTTTCTATCTTTCTGCCTGCAAAATAAATGAAATCCTCAAATCTAGTGGTCAGGTGGATCTAGGTGAGCTAATATTTGATGTGTGATTTAAGCCCTTCTGCTGAAACCACTGAACTGAATAATTCCAGTTTATATCCGCAATGAGGCAGAGAAATATAGTAACATAAACCAGGAAAACGTCCCTTGGTATAGGTACTGATGCACCATTTTTTATAGTTTTAGGGCTGTGTGGACCTGATTGACACTAGCTAGGACAAGCATCCCCCCAACCTCTAGCAAGTAAATGTAAACTTAGAATAGACTAAAAAGAAGACAAGCTGACTTTCTCCTAAGAGGCACATGTACCACAAGAGGCAGCAATGATCAACAAACCCCTGCAATTCTGTGAATTGCTTTAATGGAGGTAATGTGGAGTAACGGGGATAAGGAGGGGCTGACTGGGTGCCATTTTTCTTTTTTAAGACTTCAAGTTGGGGCAAAGAAGACATAAATGAAACATCCTATCGATTCATATCAGCTTCCAGTTAGGCACTAAGACAAGGTTTCAGTTACACTACTGTTCTCACTTATGAGGCCATAAGTGGCAAACAAATCATACATGTCAGGGTCGCAGAAGCCAAGAACACCAGAGTAAAGTCTAGAGTGAGAAAAAGCAATCAAGGGTAAGAGGCACAAGATGTGTGGTTCAGAGTCTGTCAGGGCAAGCCTGCAGGAATAAGGAGTACTTATCAGTGGTTTTGAAATCCCAGCAGCAGAAACCAGACATGAGTGAGTCAGCAAGTGTAAAGCAGTTCAGGAGTGATGACTGACAGGGTCAGTGGTCCCACTTCCAGCAGTCCTGCCTCACCTCCTACCCC
>NW_007726773.1:422078-425115 GCF_000696425.1 Galeopterus variegatus
TTCAGTGACCATTTGTAATGGTAACATAGGAATTCCATGAATACATTTCCAAAGTTGTACCTGCTCCCCCCACAAAAATCTATTCAGTATTTCTTAAGAAATCATTTCCATAGAAACGACTTGATACTAAAAAAACAAAATCAACACACACATGAAATTGTCAGAATACAAAAGTAAACTTCTTAAATGCTGCAGGACTTAGAGGAAGCTTTAATGCCTCTGACATTAACAAGGAATAAAGTCCTAGATAAAAAAACTAAATTAAAAAAAAACCTAAAAATCCCCAAGAAAAATGAGGAAGTTGAATTTCATGGTCTCTAAACAAAAACTCAGTTCTAAAAATGTTATGCCTTAGTTTTCCAGTTCAATGGCAATGATTTTTTTGATAATCTCAATGATACATAAATGTTAAATTAAAAATCTACTATAATTAAGGATATCTTTTTTTATGTCTGAAGAAAATCTAACACTGTTTAGAGAAAATAAAAGGTAGGCATTTTTAGAAGAATCTATTCTAATACATCTATCAACATGCTGTTGAATAATCTAAAAATACCTTTAATACAATAGAAATATAAATCAATATAAAATCTAAGATCTAACTCTAAGAACAATGTAGTTCCTCAGAATAATTTAGACAAAAGACAGGTGAAATAATAGTATACTGGGGACAACATTCAGATTTCTTACCCCTGGGCCTATAAATTCTAGAGGTGAAAGTTTTTAGGTGAAACCCTAAAATGTTTTCAAAGTCAAGTTACAGGGGTGGATATCATACTCACACTGTTCCAGCTCTCAAGTTTTTTTTTTTCTTAAATGTTAGGCTTTTGGTAATTCCTCTTACCCTTTGTGAAACAAACAAATGAGAGACAAAATCTAACTTATCCATGACACTATTATATAATAAGTATTTTGAATCTCCATCCTTCTCTTATCTTCCCAACAGACGCACACGCATCCACGCAGTTACAGTATTTTCTATAACAGTCCAAGTCTTTGTTCAGCACTGAAACAGGTTAAGCGTAAAAAAAGCTTATGAAATTTCCATAGGAAATCTTAACCAAAAAATGTAAATACTTACTACACAGCCTATCTATTTGATTTTTTACCTTGAGGATACAAAAAAATAACCTTTTGTTAAAGGATGTTAAAATTTCTTCTCACTCAACAAAGATCCCAAAATCAGAATCACATGCAAATCCAATTAAATTCAAGTTCAGTACCAACAAATAACAGGTTTAAATATTCTTTTTTGGGTCTCAAAACTGATTACACTACTGTGAAATTGTGACTTTTTATAGAAGAGAAAATTCGATACACCTAGTTCCTTCCACCTTAGGTTTCCTATTTATGATTTACTTTAAAAATGATACAAATTCAATATATATTGTTTTCCAAACGATGACAGTATTATTCAATATTAAGCCTGCCTAATGAAGAAATAACTTAAAAGACACTTAGAAATGTATAAAAATTCATAACTGGTTTGATAATTAAACATTTGTATATGTTTAGCTGGTAAGAGGAAATTCAATTTACTCTGAGTAACTCTTATTACTTCAAAGAATATCCACGAAAACACTTTCACAACACATCCCTTCCCTGATACAGTTAAATGCAAATTCTCTTTCCCGTCTTACTCCAGAGAGCTCCTGCATACATAGCCAATACGCCACCTACTGCAAAACTGAGCTGACAGCGCAGGCGATGCTGCCAGCATTTCCATTCCATCACCAGGCTGGGGCTGAATAAAGGCGTGTTTGTGTGCAAGTGTTTCTTTTTTAAAAATCTCTAAGCCCAGAAGAACAAGCTGAAATAGCATCTGCAAAAATGGAACGTAAAATAAACAGAAGAGAAAAAGAAAAGGAGTATGAAGGGAAACACAACAGCCTGGAAGATACTGACCACGGAAAGAACTGCAAATCCACACTGATGACCCTCAACGTTGGTGGATATTTATACATTACTCAAAAACAAACACTGACCAAGTACCCAGACACTTTCCTTGAAGGTATAGTAAATGGAAAAATCCTCTGTCCGTTTGATGCTGATGGACATTATTTCATAGACAGGGATGGGCTCCTCTTCAGACATGTCCTAAACTTCCTACGAAATGGAGAACTTCTACTGCCCGAAGGGTTTCGAGAGAATCAGCTTCTTGCACAAGAAGCAGAATTCTTTCAGCTGAAGGGACTGGCAGAAGAAGTGAAATCCAGGTGGGAAAAAGAACAGCTAACACCCAGGGAGACTACTTTCTTGGAAATAACAGATAACCACGATCGCTCACAAGGACTGAGAATCTTCTGTAATGCTCCTGATTTCATAACAAAAATAAAATCTCGCATTGTCCTGGTGTCCAAAAGCAGGCTGGATGGATTTCCAGAGGAGTTTTCGGTGTCATCAAATATCATTCAATTTAAATACTTCATAAAGTCTGAAAATGGCACTCGACTTGTACTAAAGGAAGACAACACCTTTGTCTGTACCTTGGAAACTCTTAAGTTTGAGGCTATAATGATGGCTTTAAAGTGTGGTTTCAGACTGCTGACCAGCCTGGATTGTTCCAAAGGGTCAATTGTTCACAGCGATGCACTTCATTTTATCAAGTAACTACCTTTGTCACGAACAAAGGCAACAAGCATGCAGCCAGCAAGCTTTGGAAAACCACAGCATCAAAGGCATCCCAAATAATGTTCCCAGTTAGCTCTGTACTTCAGAGCCCTGCTGCTAATCAATTGCTGTTAGCTAACGGTATGTAAATTCTATCGCTTAAAGATGTCCTTCTCTGGGGTGTTCCTGCTGATCAGACTATTATTCCACCTAAAATGAAAACAGTAATCTTCTATATACTGTAAATAAAGACTGAATGCTTTTGCTATTTGTTTATTTTTCCTTAAGCTGTCTTTCAATCAGAATGTCTTAGGTATTTGCACAAAAAACAATCATGTACATTATCTATCGTTCATTTAAATAAATGGTAATAAAATATTTTAGAGGCTATGAGGTTTAAAATCCTTTCAACTTATGGCAAAAATCT
>NW_007726773.1:425897-433678 GCF_000696425.1 Galeopterus variegatus
TAGGTATTTGCACAAAAAACAAGCATGTACATTATCTATCGTTCATTTAAATAATTGGTAATAAAATATTTTAGAGGCTATGAGGTTTAAAATCCTTTCAACTTATGGCAAAAATCTACAAAGAAACTGAACTGGTAAAATTAACCACTGAGAGCAAAATAGATGTGTGCCTAAAACAGAGCTATAGTGAAACAAAATGAGATTGTAAAAAGGTATAAAAGCTATTGATTTGATTTCTAATAGCAGGCACCAAAAGCTTATTCAGTTCCTGTACTTCATACTAGAATTATTTTGCTGAAAATTCCTAGAAAACTGCTTGATGACAATAAAAAAATAAAAGCACTGCTAGCTTTTTTGCTTGTATTAACAATTAAAATAAAAAGTTACTTATGTCAATTTAAAAACAATTATTACCACTTGATGATTTCACACAATAGTTTGTACTGATATAGTCAACTGGCAGGCTACAGTAACCCTGACTGGTCTTGCAAGTGACAAAAATCAGCAAATTCATTTCTTTGCAGGCTGAGCTCAAATGGAGCATGGATAACTTAGTCTCAATGGAGTATGTGGTATAAGAATAATAAAGGAGTTTATGCTTAGAGTCACTCTAAACATCTGCTCATTTTTCAAGTTCAAAATATTAAATAAACATCACTAAACATTCTTATAAAGGAACTTTATTGATTCTTTTCAATACCTATTTTGATGCAAAATCTCAGACTCACTGAGTTGCCTTAATTTTACTTCATGAGAAACAAGAAATTATTTTTAAAAATTAAGTTTTACATATGGCTGTTCAATGAAATAATCTACAAACTTAACTTTAAATGTGACTGCATTTTCTCCCCACAGAGAACAGCTAACTCATTTCTATGCATCTTATTCTTTGGCTTCCAAGAACAAATGGTATCTTAAATTTGGTTCTTTAAAATAAAACTAGGCTGGCTAGTTAGCTCACTTGGGAAAGCAGGTTGTTGACGGCATCAAGGTCAAGGATTCGGATGCCCATACCAGCCAGAGCCAAGAAATAAATAAATTAAATAGAACCATTAAATCTGGCAACTAATCTTAATAAACTTCAACAAAATATTTCTGAAAATCCTGACTGAGGTTACAGTTAAATTAGCATATATATCAAAAGTTTGATCATACACTAAAACTTAGAATAAATGAGTAAAGCTACTATTCATTCCCAAAACTATAACTGACTTCAGTTACAACATCTAAGGTAATGTAAAAGTTGGCTGTAGATACTTTAAAAATACTTTCAAAATCTACTATCAAAAAAGTCCTTTAAAAAATTCATATTAAGAAAAAACCAAAAACCCTCCACATAACTACACAATCTTCTTTCATTTATACTAAAAAAAAGTGTTTCTACTAAAACATCAAATTATCTCTTACATACTTTAAAATGGCTTAAACNTTAAATCTGGCAACTAATCTTAATAAACTTCAACAAAATATTTCTGAAAATCCTGACTGAGTTTACAGTTAAATTAGCATATATATCAAAAGTTTGATTATACACTAAAACTTAGAATAAATGAGTAAAGCTACTATTCATTCCCAAAACTATAACTGACTTCCAGTTACATCTAAGGTAATGTAAAAGTTGGCTGTAGATACTTTAAAAATACTTTCAAAATCTACTATACAAAAAAGTCCTTTAAAAAATTCATATTAAGAAAAAACCAAAAACCCTCCACATAACTACACAATCTTCTTTCATTTACACGAAAAAAAGTGTTTCTACTAAAACATCAAATTATCTCTTACATACTTTAAAATGGCTTAAACAGGACTTAAAGGAACTACAGAAATAAGAAAAATAGTAAAATTAATTTTTACAGTCACTCTAATTGAACTGTTTATATACCTCTCTAGTTTATTATTTTTCCTTGGCATTTGGACTTTGGTAATGAAAAAAGTGGTAGTGATTTAAGGTCAAAGCAAGACTTTCTCTAACAAGATTTCACTACAGATAATAAAATTAGCCCTGACATATCTTATTATAGAAGATATAGCTGCACAAATTTTCTTAGAAGTATTTCAAGTAATATTTTTGCATCAATTCACAAAAGGAAAATTTAACAGTTATAACAAAGTTATTATTGAGAAACCACTGAAGAAATCAGATTCATTTTTATGTAACATCTCTAAAAAATCGTACCTGAATGCATTTAATTCCTCCTTAACCTTTTGATCAGTCACAATATTCTAAAACACTTTAATAATCTTGAAGGAAATTTGGTTAGATTGATTGCCCTTGTAACTTTTTATAAACGTACCTTTTTAAAATTCAAAATTACTTGCACTTGAATTTACATACTCAAGTGCCTAAATATTGTGCTGTACATGTATAGAAAATATCTAGTTTCTAATTTTAGTATTTTCTAAAAAAAAATACTATCTATTCAAGAAACTCAAGAAATCATACAAAATGTCAATTATGAGTCAGAGTAAACTTTCATAATATTATTGTTTGCAGTCACTGCAGAATTTCTTTCTCGAATCTTTTCTCATAAGTAAATATTGTTCCAGAGAACAAATCACAAAGTGACTCTTTAGCTTTCTTTTTCAAAAGAAAGGTAATAAAAAGTAAGTTGCCATAGTTGCCATGAGCCAAACATAAACTCTTCTTGTACTTGGAATTTTCCCACACAGTGATTCTAATACTATCCTTAAATATGAAAAATAAAAACACAGCTTATGGCTTTTACTATATTTTAAAATGTATTTGGCAGAATGCAGAATAAATGAAAGGAGATATTTGTTAAACTTTGCAAATAGTACAAGGAAGATGACTACTATCCCAGGCTGAAGGTGATGATACTGAATAAGCTTGTCCAGTTTGCTCTTTTTTTAGTTAGTTACAATTCAAATGTTACTTTTAAGGTGATGATAAAAGGTAACATTGACTAAGTATTTTTACTACATGCCAGAAATATACATTATCATGCTACAAATATCCATTATCTCAATTAATCCTCAAGCAACCCTAAGAAAGGTACTATCATTCTTTCCTTCTTACAGATGAAGAAACAGAGACTTATAGGGTTAACTAACCTGCCCAAGATCACAGTTAGTAAGAGGTAGAACCAAGATTTGAAACCCAGGTTCACCAGTTTCAGAGCCAGCAGGAAGCATGTCTGGTTTTGCAGGCCACTTACATCTCTAAAACCTAGAACCTGGCAGAAAACAGGCATTCACAAAGTATGTGTCGAATACAGAATACCAAAATACAGGTTCACCTCAGTTGATACAATCTCACAGTGCAAGTATTCCTAAAATGTTGAGTGAAAAACTGAATTTTGGAAAAGCAAATAATATTTTTAATGTCATGTCATGTTATTTAAAGAACATGAGGTGAATCACCCATCTCACAAGAGTAAAGAACATCCCAAATTTGTCTATTGGTGAATCCAGATTTTTACGTCCTAGGTTTTCTGAAAAGGAGATTAGCTTTTCGTGACTGGTACAATCCACAGAACTGACATATTATGAAGAAAATTATAGCACAGTGAAACATAAGGATGGGTTCTGAAGTCAAACTTGGGTTCAAATTCCACTAACTTCTACTAGTTTACTTACATGGTCATAAGCAAGATCCTCAATTTTTTAAAATTTCAACATCCTCGCAGTAAAAAGGGGATAATAATGATTATTTCATAGGGCTTTTCTAAGGTTTAAATTAAATTCTGAATAGTATGTAATGTGCCTCACCTTTCACAGACTTTTAATAAAGACACTGATTATTATCTTACAGGCACAAAAATGCACGTTTATATTAATTAGGCTTTCTACTTATGCATGAACAGGACAAAGAACTTTAACAAATTCATGCTTAAATTCTGTGATGAACTACTATAAGATACAAGAATATATTTAAAATTGCTACAGGCAAACACAGTATTCATTTTATTAGTTTAAAATTACACATGATGGGTTTCCTGGCACTTTTATTTTCTAGCTTTATGTAAAAATCTGAAACAACAAAATAATAATAGCAGCCGTTTTATCAGCAATTTAAATCAGTCAGGAGTAATGTGTGACAATGCAATCTTAAAGATACGCCCATCTAATAAATTATGGTTAAATACCTTAAACTGCAATGATGTTAATCAAGGTTAAAATTATAGCACCTGAATCATAATTATCCCTAATAAAGCAGAGATGTAATAAGGACTGTCCAAAACAGCATGAAACTTAGAAATTATTTGTATTTAGCTTTGAAATATATAATGGCTTCTTCTGTAGCAGACTTATTTTCCTAATCATATTTTGCTTAAACTAAAATTAAGATTAATCTGCTTCTGTCAACAAACACCAAAGGAGTGGTGAACAGGTACTGTGCAAAGAAAAACATGTAAGATGAAATCTAAAATTTGCCTAAAGAGCAAATATATAAAGAGATGATTATATTCCTACTTCTTCTCTTGACAAAAATACACAATGTTTCAAGACTTTCTATCAAACAAAAATCAGTGATATATCTTATAAGCTATTACAAATTACCCATATTTAATTAAATTTTTCTAATAATGCAAAAAAAGTACAATAAGAATTTCATATATAAAATACAAACACCCTAGTTTTATTTCAACCATTAGTTATTTTGGAAAAAATAATAACTTGGTATTAAAGAATGAGACAATTACAATATACCCCTTTATTACGTATCTTAAAAGCCTGTTTTCCAAACCAAGGATTCCAGAGTATTCAATTATATTTAAAAGCAAGTTATAATAATAATATTTTTAAAGATGTAGTTAATTTTTGAAAATAGGCCCCCAACTTTTCAAAAGTAATTTTGATTAATGTCCTCTAGGATATTTAGCACATACTTTTCTATATTATTAAAGTGCAAAACTAAGCAAGTCTACTGATTTACTCTTAATCACACCTCATTCAGTTTTCCAAGTTATAACAAATGTTTATTAACTATTTTTTAAGGTTCTTAAGAAATGCTGAGTGATACTAATTTTAGTCTCAATGGTTGCTTGAATCTTCTTATCACTTAATATGGTTTTAAAAAGAACTAGATCATTTAGCATTTACTTTAGGTATCATTTTATACCTAAAAAGTTTAGGTATAAAATTACCCTAAAATGAATTAATTATAAAATTAATTCTTTAAACCTAAAGAATTATCTTTTAAAAACAAATATGAATGCAGACACCATGATCTTATATCCTCAAAACACTATTTTGATTTTTGGATTTTTTTTTCTATCCATGTATAGATATTTAAAAGAAATCCCTACAGAAAGAAAAAGGAAAGACTATATATACCTAATACTATAGAGAAACACCAAACAAAACAACTTAAAAGTCATAGGTGATTTTTTAGAGTATATTTTCTTTCTTTTTTAAAAAATTATTTTTTAATTGACAAAAATTGTATATATTTATGGTGTACAACATGATGTTTTGAAATATGTATACACTGTGGAATAGCTAGTTGACATAACTAACATATGTATCACCGTACATATTTTTTGTGGTGACAATTCTTAAATGTACACAATACATTGTTACTAACTATAGTCACCATGTTGCACAATAGCTAAAAGTCATAGGTGATTGATTTATAAAACAGCAAAACCAAAAACACAACCACGGGCATATATATATGTGTATGTCAAATAGTTACAATGCAGCCAAAAACAATGCATTGAGATTCAGAATGTAAAATTCAGCCACTTTGAAAACTGGAAGCAGGCTATATATTGTCATTTTGGCTCCCAGTTATATTTCCCTCCCTCATTTCTTAATAAAGATTTGAATTACCTGAATATAACACAGATTATACTTAATGAGAGGCAAGAAAAAGGAGGCTCAACTATATCTCTTGCTATTACAGAACAAAGCATTGTTGTGTATATTGTAAAATTCACTAGGTGACAGATATATAGAAAATAACAAAGTTGTGCTTGTTTAAGATATATACAAATTTGGCAATTAACGCTGAGGTGTTTAGTGAAGCCAAAGGCTATGCATTAAGTAAACTCATTCCCAATCTTCATTCTTTATCATCTTAAAAGACTTTGCATTTAACTAAAGGATGTAATAAAAAAATTTTAAGTAGAACTATTTTTAATTCACCTCATCTTTTTCAAAACAAATATGTATCAAACAGTGGGGAGTTTTTTGGTTCAAGTAGTGGAAAAGAAAAGTATTTGAGGATTCCAAATTCAGAATGAAAAGAGACATATTAACTCTACCAATGTCAAGAATTACTAATGAAGTAAGAAGCTAAGAACTCTTCTACAGAAACTAATGGTTTCCAATAAGATAACAACCACCACCTATCTACCTCTTTCCAGCAAAAAAATCATCTATGGTTGTTTCTGTAAATTTCAGGTAATTTTATATTATTATAAATGTCATACCTTTTGGAAAGTATGTAAATGAACTGAAAGAATAAGAAAAAGGGGGAAATGCTAGAAATCTAACCCTTTAACAGTAGATAATAAAAATGTATGGTATTTGCTGAGGTGTTAATTTGTATCAGGCCCAGTACTAAGTGTTTACATATACTATTTCCCTTGAAGTGTACAACACACAGCAATCTCATGAGGTCATGGGGTAGAAACTGCTAGTTACTTCCCTAATACTGATTCTCCCCTTCTTTTTTAAAAATCAAACCCTGATTACGGGTGGCAATTGTACCCAGATTAAACATGTATTTCCCAGTGTTCTGTGGCTACTAGGTGTGGCCACATCATCAAATTATGACCTATGGAGTATAAGCAGAGCATGACTTTTGATACACTCCTGTAAAGAATTACAAAGCTGGTTGAGCCCATTCCCCCCCTCACCCCTGCCCCTTGCCTCTGTTTTTCTGCCTGAGAGCCTGAGATGTAGATATGATGGTTATAACTACAGCAGTCATTCTGGATCACCTTGAGGATGTAAGCCACAAGCTAAAGATGGCAGAGGGTTGCTGATGACCATGAACTGCCACAGCAGACCTGGACTTCTTACCTCAGAACTTCCGTTACAAGGGAGAAAAACGCGTTGAAGTAACTGGTATTTTGAGATATTTGTTAGTGCAGGTAATCCTAACAGAGAGAGATGGGTAACATTTGAACCCTTATTTTACAGAAGAACAAACAGAGACCCACAGAGGTAAGCAATCTGCCTGCAGTCACACAGCTAGCAAACCTTCAAATTGCTAAGCTCTTAACCACTATGTGATACTGCCTTCAGAGTAGACCCAGCAACTTATTGAGAGATTCAACAGAGGCCATAAGCCTTTTTGCAAATAGGCAAGATAAATGTTGAAGGAAGGTCAGCACCTTCACTCATTAAGATTAGGCCAGGACATAGCTTAAAATAATGGAAGGAGCCACAGTTAACCAAAAAGGAATCTAACCTACCTAGTGAGTAAGCTGCAAGAAAAATCCAGGGCAGAGAATCCATTTCTGAGATTGGTGGGGCCACAACCACAGAAGAAAAAGAGTTGACTGGCAGGTCAGGGATAAGAAGTATAACCAAGAAAGAAGCCCTATGAGTCAGGCAGATTTTCCTCATTCATGTACAGAATCATTATTGGTTTAAATCCAGAAGAACAGCTACCAACTAGGAATAACTACCAAACTGATTCCTAAAAAAAATACTTAAGATCACAAAGCATCCTGAATGCTCTGTTTTAAAGTCATTTGAGAAGGAATGAAGAATGCTGGGAAAGAGTAACGTAGTCTAAACAACTGAATTGGCAGAAGTTAGATGAAGAGAGAAGTGGCCAATTTCTTAGAAATAGTACGGTATGG
>NW_007726773.1:434040-436871 GCF_000696425.1 Galeopterus variegatus
GATCTCGTGTTGAGACCGGTTCCCGCTCACTGGCTGAGCACGGTGCGGGCGCAACACCGAGGGTTGCGATCCCGTTACTGGTCAGTAAAAAAGACAAAAAAAGGGGGGAAAAAAAAAAAAAGAAATAGTACGGTATGGGGGCCGGCCCGGTGGCACACTGGAGAGTGCGCCACTTGGGAGCACGGCGGCGCTCCCGCCAAGGATTCAGATCCCATGTGGAGACCGGTTCCCGCTCACTGGCTGAGCACGGTGCGGGCGCAACACCGAGGGTTGCGATCCCGTTACTGGTCAGTAAAAAAGACAAAAAAAGGGGGGAAAAAAAAAAAAAGAAATAGTACGGTATGGGGGCCGGCCCGGTGGCACACTGGAGAGTGCGCCACTTGGGAGCACGGCGGCGCTCCCGCCAAGGATTCAGATCCCATGTGGAGACCGGTTCCCGCTCACTGGCTGAGCACGGTGCGGGCGCAACACCGAGGGTTGCGATCCCGTTACTGGTCAGTAAAAAAGACAAAAAAAGGGAAAGAAAAAAAAAAAAAAGAAATAGTACGGTATGAATGAAGAATGGGTTACATGAGGAGCTACCTCCAGACAGAAGGAGGGGCTTAAGGCTTTAACCAGCAAGGCAGCCATTTGTTCCTTAAGTAGCTAGCATTATTATCTCTAGTGTACCAAATTAACAAGCTTTGTGGTAAATGATTCAAATAATTAGGCATTTCCTTCTAATAACATGTCAACAGAAGCGTCAAGAAAAGCTACAGCTAGCTTATGTATGCATAAGCTAAAATACTGGGATACTGATGCCAAAGCTCACATACTGTTTAAAAAAAAAAAAAAAAAACAGACAAAAAGTGATCCAAAGGACAATGCTAGATAATTTTTCCTAACCTATATAGCCAAAATACAATGATCCCTTAAACCCAACACCCACTCATCATCCACAGATTAATAGATTTATTTGTATCTACTTCTAAATACATAATAATTTTTTGTATTACACAGCTTTATAAGATAAAATGTAAAGTTACTATTGTTTAAAATCTTATTTTACACAGCCACCTGGCAAGCAAATATAAGTCATTATAAGACTCAAACACAAGAATACACACGTACAAAGAGTCCACTGTAAACAAAAAGTATTTTGAAAACTGGCAAACTAATAAATGAAAGATGCCAACTAAGACCAAAATAGTCTTGAATGTAGCCCTCCAAACCAGGCATCTTTTGGTTTATAGTCACCTATATTGTATTAAATAACCAAAACAGGACAAAGACTGATAGAAATATGTTTATTCAGAAGCACTCAAGGCAAATGCCTGACCTAGTTCCTACCAATCTTTTATAAAATCAAATAGAGAAGTATTACACTAAAGGCAGTGCTTCGTCAATCTTGCTGGATTGAACACACACCCAACTAAAGTCATTAATATTATCTTCTGCTGCATATTAATGGTAGGTTTCTTTTAAATTTTATTATAATGCGATACAGGCCAAAGCAATTCAGTTCCTTAGAATCCTATTTTTAAAACATGTTTACACTGGACACTTATTTAAAATCTTCTTTGCAGTCTAAGACTCTTACTTTTTTTGTTGTTTTTATGGAATGCAAATTTATTGATTTCCACCATGGTGACTTTAAAAATGGGTTTAAGCTGACTGCAAGAAAGGGAACTGGTGATTTTAAGCTAAAATTAATCTAGTAGTGAAATTACATCACCTCCGGCTTCAGTTAAGACTCTTACTTTTTTTTTTTAAAGATGACTGGTAAGGGGATCTTAACCCTTGATTTGGTGTTGTCAGCACCATGCTCTCCCAAGTGAGCTAACCGGGCATTCTTATACAGGGATCCGAACCCGTGACCTTGGTGTTATCAGCACCACACTCTCCCAAGTGAGTCACAGGCCGACCCAAGACTCTTACTCTTAATT
Organism: Galeopterus variegatus; assembly: GCF_000696425.1. Classification (NCBI taxonomy): domain Eukaryota; kingdom Metazoa; phylum Chordata; class Mammalia; order Dermoptera; family Cynocephalidae; genus Galeopterus; species Galeopterus variegatus. The sequence goes on from NW_007726773.1 coordinate 435,966, forward strand.
GCTCATCTCTGTTCAAAATTCTAGCCCACACTACAACGGACTCATTATATATGTAGAAAAATAATTAAAGAATAATAAAGGATTACAAAGTAAATACATAAATAAAAGAATTTTTTTAAAAAAGAAAAGGTCACTAAAGTTTACTGAGTGCTACTCATGTTAGGTACTTTGCTAAACACTTTTGTTAATGCTATGTCCAATTTACAAATGGAAAAACTGAAGCTTAGCAAAGAAGTGAGTCTAAGATTTCAGAATGCACAGTGAGAAACTGAAGAGTGTTTTAATTCAGCAGTCAGGTTTGAGAATCCACTGTCAACTACCACAACAGATATTCTCTCAACCTAAATTCTCCTTCTAGCTCTAAAAGGTAGAAAGCTGGTTTTTCTTCTCCATTATGAAAAATAGTATTCACCAAATAGCTTTAATATGATTCAGAGGTAAGGTGCTTAATAAGCTCACCTAAAAACTGTTTTTAAGAACATTGGAAAGAAATGTTCATGTATAAGTGACACGTTTAAAACATTCTTATTCAATCAAGGATTCTCCAAAGGATCTCTCTTGACCAATCTCTTTTACTGTGATTATTTTAAAGTAATAGCAATTGGGCCGACCCGGTGGCGCACTTGGTAGAGTGTGGCGCTTGGGAGTGCGGCAGCGCTCCCGCCGAGGGTTCAGATCCCATATAGAGACCGGTCTGCTCACTGGTTGAGCACGGTGCGGGCTCGACACTGAGGGTTGCGATCCCGTTGCCGGTCACAGTACGGGCGCAACACCGAGGGTTGCGATCCCGTTACTGGTCATGAAAAAAGACAAAAAGGAAAAAAAAAAAGTAATAGCAATGACTTTCTTTTTTTTTTCTTTCCTTTTTGTCTTTTTTCGTGTCCGGCAACGGATCGCAACCCTCAG
>NW_007726773.1:437728-443088 GCF_000696425.1 Galeopterus variegatus
ACGGGGGCAACACCGAGGGTTGTGATCCATTGCCGGACATGGAAAAAAGACAAAAGACAAAAAAAAAAAAAAATTAATTGAATAAATTAGTATTGAATAAAAATGTATTAAAGCAACTAATTAAGGTAATTTAGATAACAGATTTCAAGTATAATAAACCTGTAGAAATAATTAACATTACAATCCATTTCACTGCAAACACACAAAACTTGAGAAAAACAGAATGAGCAATCATTTTTTTATATGATATAAGCAATATGGACCAAATCAAATCAGAGCTTATAATTAAGACAAAAAATATGTACTTATTAAAAATTAGATTTCAACATCAAAGCAAATAAAGACAGGAAGTATAGAGAAGAGAAAAAGAAAGGATAGTTCAATAAGTAAACCAATTCTTCAAAAAAAGCATTTTAGGGCATACAGCCAGCTTGAAAAATAAACATTTATTAACCAGCTAGAACTCTGCTTTGAGAAATAAAAGGAATATACACATATATAGAGAAAAAATGAGAAAATTATTACTATGTATCTAAATAAAGTATAGACTAAAATTCTACGATGAACCTGAAAAAAAAAAAAAAAAACCCATGCATATTTTGTAAATTCACCCAGGAACCCTTTTTTATAAAACAGTACCTAATTTTGAAATATAGACAACGAAGAATGAAAATAAATACTTCAAAATTAAGATAGCATGATCAAACGACTAGAAGANTTGAAATATAGACAACGAAGAATGAAAATAAATACTTCAAAATTAAGATAGCATGATCAAATGACTAGAAGAAAGTATAAATTTATTTACAATTAATACTAAGCTTAAACAGCAGGGAAATCAGTTGTAGAATGTTAATCTTTAAAGCCTTGACAAAAAATCGGGGGGGGGAGGGGGGGAGAAGACATAACAACTACAGTTCCTTGAAGCTGATACAACAAGCAAACAGAAAGGACATTGTTGGGTGGTAGGGAGGAGAGGCAGGAGGGAGGGAGGTTTCGGTACTGGGCCACAGTAATCAACCACATTGTATATCGGCAAAATAAAATTTAAAAATAAATAAATAAATAAAGCCTTGACAAAGTAATAATACAATCGATAAAAACTGAGAACCTGTTTTGAAGAAAATAATTTCCTAATTTTTCATAACAGAAACTTTTTTCAACAGATTGTCAAAAAGTGAAACATGAAGTTTAAAAAAGAAGATAATAGGGCCAGCCCAGTGGCGCACTGGATAGTGCACCGCTTGGGAAGCGCGGCGGTGCTCCCGCCCGAGGGTTCGGATCCCACATACAGACCGGTTCCCGCTCACTGGCTGAGCGAGGCGCGGGAGCAACACCGAGGGTTGCGATCCGTTGCCGGACACGGAAAAAGACAAAAAAAAAAAAAAAGAAGAAGAAGATAATAGATAATATAATGACGCCAATCCTTTAATTCCCGCACAAAATCCACACTCCTACCTCCCAACTTTAGAAGGAACTCTTGGGAACTTATATTCCTTGTGGAAAAGACACATTTACTTGACATTCAGCAATTCCTTCAGTTCTTTTTCCTATTATCTCAAGCAAATTAACTATACTTGTCCCTATTCTTTGTAAAGGTAGGTTAAGTTATTTAGATCAAATCTCCCACTGAAAACAACTATAAAAGCTTAATAAAGTCTTAAAAGCATCAAAAAGACCATAGATAATAAGAAATCATAAGCCCCAAATACAGGGAAAACGAGACTTCCTAAGGTCATGGGCCAATCCAGGAAAGTGAGAACCTATTTAGACAGCCTCCCAAGGCAAGGGGGATAGAAATGAAAGACCAGAGCTTACACAAGGTAGAAAGTCTAACAGGAGTTACTAACCACAGAAAAATTAAAATCCCAAAGGACTATATCCTCAGAGTGATGATAAATAGGAAGTAGGAAAAACTCCTTACAAACTGTAACTAGGGTGGTATACAGGTCTCATTTGCCGGGGACAATCTAGTTATACCAGAGGGTCCTGGAATACTTAAAAACAGTGCTTTTTACACTCAAAAATGTCCCAGCTTGGATGTTAAGTTACATGGTCACTCTAATGATCATCTAGTTTCAATCATCTGGACTATCCTTTCAAAGAAGTTTCAAGCCTTGAGCATGGTTTAATGTGATTGAGGTAGACTCTCTGAAGATGACTGCTGCCAACAGTTCCTCCCACCCTTGCACACCACTAATCTCATCAAAGGGCAGTGTCTATTGTATTTCGCCTCTCCTTGAATCTGGGCTGGCCCTGTGATCTGCTGTGATCAACTGACTGCTATTGAAGTGATGCTGCACTAATTCCAAGCCTAGTCCATAAGAGACCAAGCAGCTTTTCTTTTTTGCCCTCTTGGATATTAGCACCACATAAAGAAGCTTGGGCTAGACTACGGAATGACGAGAGTACTGGAAAGAGGCCATGCAGAGAACAACCAAGGGGCCCCAGCAAACAAGGCACCAAGTCTCAGACAATAAGTGAGGGAGTCTTGAACACTGTACCCTAGCCAACCTCCCAGATAAATGCGGATTCATGAGTAACTCCAGTCAACATCATGTGGAGCAGAAGGACCCCCAACTTAATCCAGCCAGCCGGACTCATGGAAATAACACATCATTGTTGTTTTAAGCCCCAGTTTTGGGGTGGTTTGTTACACAGCAAAAAATTACTGAAAAAGTGGATCAGAACTGGTAGTGATCCCAAGTGCCTGGTGGAAGCAAGTGAAAATCCTCTCTGTAAGAAAAAACTTTCATTGAAAGTCACATATTATTCCTATAAATAATTTTACAAATATAATGCCCACACATAGCCAAGAAACGAGATTCCCTAAGTACCAGAAAGAGCATCAACAATAAAGAGACCCTAAAGGAATTCACAGATTAGATTTCTCAGGTACAGAATATAAAACAACTAGACTGTGATAAAACAAATAAATAAAATAATTTTAAAACATCTACATGGAAAATTATCATGGATTCAAAAAAAACCAAATAGGATATCCAAAAATGAAAAATAATAAGTATAATTTAAACCTCACTGGACAAATTTAATAGAGTAGACACAAGTAAAGAAACTACTAGGCTGGAACACGGGAAAAATAAATTTTCCAAAATATAACATGGAAAGGAAAAAGGTAGAAAAATCAGAGGACAGATTCAGAAGATACAATGAAACAGCTGAACATATGTTTAGAACATTTGTTTAATCAGAATCTCAGAAAAAAGGGAGAAAAAGAATAGAACAGAGGCAATGTTTAAAGAGATGGTGTCTGAAAATTTTCTATGATTGAAGATAGCACTCACCAGACACAAGAAGCTCAATGTATCCCAGGCAGCTTAAATATAGAGAAACTCATATGTACACATATAATATTAAGACTGTAGAAAATCAAAGATAAAGGGGAAAAAAATTTTAAGTAGCCACAGGAAATAAAAACAAAACATTTCCTTCAAAGCAGCAGCAATGAAACTACCAGCAGCATTCTCCATGACAAAAACCACTGAAGACTGTGGACTACATTTAATGAGCTGAATGAAAATACCTGCTCATATAGAATTCTACAGCCAGCGAAAATACAAATTATCAATATGAGGAATGGAAATGAAGTTTATATCTAGATCCTATATATATTTTTTAAAAATTAAGTGGAAATTTATGCCAATAAATTCAACAATTTAGATAAAATGAAGAAATTTCTGAAAATCAAAACTCACCAAAAATGACATAAGAACATGTAGAAAATCCAAATAGTCTTACAAATAAAGAAATTTACTCCATGTCAAGAACTGTGAAGTGTCTGAAATTTCAGCCTACTTGCAAGCTAACAAGTTAGCCTGCCATAGTTTCACAGATGCTGGTAGAAGACACAAGATTCTTGGGTCAGGGGAAAAGGATCTTATCATGCTTGGCAAAGCAGGCAGCATGAGCTTCATGTTTGTATCAGTTCCTCTTGCCTCTCCAAAGCCCCCATGGGAGTGATACAGAGCAGCCCAGGTAGATGCGGTAAACACAGTAGGTTTGTCGCAGCTGATGAATCCCAAAGTTAGTAAACCCCCAATCTTTAGCAAACCTGACCAACCTTTGTCCTATAGAAAGACTCTGTTTCTATCTCCAAAGGGTTTTTGCAATATAACCATCCTTAAAAAGATACATCTGGGGGCCGGCCTGGTGGCGCACTGGATAGTGCGCCGCATGAGAAGCGCGGCGGCGCTCCCGTCCGAGGGTTCGGATCCCACATACGGACAGTAGGTTTGTCGCAGCTGATGAATCCCAAAGTTAGTAAACCCCCAATCTTTAGCAAACCTGACCAACCTTTGTCCTGTAGAAAGACTCTGTTTCTATCTCCAAAGGGTTTTTGCAATATAACCATCCTTAAAAAGATACATCTGGGACAAAAGCTGTCAGATGTGTAGAAGTGGCATAGAGAACTGCCCCCCACTCCATAATTAAAAACTAGCCCACAAAGAAAATTCCATGTCCAGTTAAGACTAACCAATGAATTCTGCTAAATATTTAAGGAAAAAATAAAGCCAGCCTTACCAACATTCTTCTGAATAATACAAAGAGAGGTCATTTCCCCAACTCATTTTATGAGGCCAATATAACCCCGATACCAAAATAAGGATAGATGAATAAACCACTGGAACAGAGAATTAGCATAAAAACAGACCTGTGCTTCATCAGATACTTGACTGATGACAGAGTTGACATGATAGAACAGTAAGAAAAAGACGGGTCTTTTAAAAAAATATGGCATATCCATATGAAATAAAAATAAAATTTGACCCCTATCTCACACCATACAGATAAACAATTCCAGGTAAATTGTAGATCTAAATCTGAAAGACAACCCAAAAGTCTTCTGGAAAATGATAGAGGAAAAATCTTTATGATCTTGGAGGATGAAAGATTTCTTAAGTGAGACACAAAAAGCACAGCCATAAAAGAAAAGCCTGATGAACTGATCTACATTAACGATAACTTCTGTGCATCAAAAAACACCTTTGAGGGCCGGCCCGGTGGCGCACTGCTACAGTGCGCTGCTTGGGAGCGCAGCGGCGATCCCGCCGAGGGTTCGGATCCCACATACAGACCAGCTGCTCACTGGCTGAGTGAGGTGCGGACCACACTGTGCCGAGGGTTGCAATCCCTTTACTGCTCAAAAAAACCCCCAAAAACCAAAAACAAACAAACAAAAAAAAAACACACCTTTGAGAGTGGAAAGGCAAGCCACAGAATCAAAGATATTTTCAACCCATGTAGCTAAGGGCTACACTCAGACTATATAAAAAACTACAACTCAAAAAGAAAAAGACAACCCAGTAAAAAATGTCTAAGAGATCTAAATAAACATCTCA
>NW_007726773.1:443801-456587 GCF_000696425.1 Galeopterus variegatus
TGGGGTGGGGAGCGCGTTTCCGTTGCCTGTCCGGGGGGGGCGCGACACTGGGGGTTGCGATCCGTTGCCGGTCACGAAAAAAGACAAAAAGGAAAAAAGGAAAAAAAAAAAGAAAAAAAAACACCTTTGAGGGCCGGCCCCATGGCTCACTCGGGAGAGTGCAGCGCTGGTAGCGCCGAGGCCGCAGGTTCGGATCCTATATAGGGATGGCCAGTGCGCTCACTGGCTGAGCATGGTGCAGACCACACTGTGCCGAGGGTTGCAATCCCTTTACTGCTCAAAAAAAAACCCAAAAACCAAAAACAAACAAACAAAAAAAAAACACACCTTTGAGAGTGGAAAGGCAAGCCACAGAATCAAAGATATTTTCAACCCATGTAGCTAAGGGCTACACTCAGACTATATAAAAAACTACAACTCAAAAAGAAAAAGACAACCCAGTAAAAAATGTCTAAGAGATCTAAATAAACATCTCACAAAATAGGAAATCCAAATGGACAATATACACATAAAAAGGACTCAACTTCATTAGAAATCAGAGAAATGTCAAATCAAGCCATAATGAGAAATCACTACATATTCACTATAATCATTAACATTTTAGAAAAATATGACAATATCATTGGAGAGGAGTTAAAAACCAAAAAAACTCACATAAACTACTGACAGGAGGATAAACTGATAAAACTCCCTTGGAAAACAGTTTGGCATTATCAACTAAAATTGAAGATACACACATCCTGTGACCAAAGTCCATGCTTGGGGATATACCTTTAAAATTTTACGTAGCAGGGCAGATGTACACAAATGTGATAGTAGCACTGTTAATAATAAGCCCAAAATTGTAAACAACACAAATATTTACTAACAGTAAAAATGAATAAACTGTATTAAATACATACTTTGGAATACAGCAAAGAAACTGAATAAACTACTGGTATACCCAACACTGATCAGTTTTAGAAAACACTGCTCCATGAGAAACCCATAGCAAAAAATCTTCATACTGTATGATACTATTACATTAAAAAACAGGTAAAATATATTGCAGAGAATGAAGGCTTAAATGCTAAAACTATGAAAGAAAAATAAAGTAATTATCATAAACATCAATGATAATGGTTATCTGTTGAGGAAGGAATGAGTTGTGACCGAGGAGGGATACAGGCAGCTTCTGAGCAGCTGGACATGTTTTATTGTAGCTGTTTAAGTTAGTGCATCTTTTCTGTATGTGTTAGTGGTCACATTTTCAAAAAAAATTTTTTTTAAATTATCTATACTTTTACTTTTAAAAATAGCCACTCTGGAAAAGAGTTTGGCAGTTACTTATAAAATTTAACTTGGAATCACCATATGACCCAGCAAATGTACTCTTAGACATTTATCCCAAAGAATGAAAACTTATGTTCACACAAAAAACTATAATAAATGTTTCACAGCGGCTTTATTTGTTAATAGCCAAAAACTAGAAACAACCCAGATGTCCTTTAATGAGTGATTAGATAAACTGTGGTGCATCCATACCACAGAATACTCAGCAATAGAAACGGATGAACCTTTGATTCACACAGAACCTTGGATGAATCTCCAGGGAGTTTATGCCAATTGAAAAAAGCATTTACGGGCCGGCCCCCGAGGCCACAGGTTCGGATCCTATATAGGGATGGCCAGTGCGCTCACTGGTTGAGTGTGGTGTGGACCACACCATGCCAAGGGTTGTGATCTCCTTACTGGTCAAAAAAAAAAAAAAAGAAAAAGAAAAAAGCATTTACATCATATTTACTTATATAACATTCACATGACATATTTTTTAAATGACAGTTATAAAAAGGGAAAACAGACTAGTGGTTTTCAGGGGATAAAGACTTGGTTGAGGAAAGTGGGGGGAGTGGAGGGTGGGAGGAGGGTATCATGTCACAAAGGGTAAACAATGGATGGAACAGTTCTGTATCCTGAATATGGTGGTGGGTACATGAAATCATACATAATGAAACTGGGTGGAAATAAACAAACACACACACACACACACACACACACACACACACACAAATAAAGCTGGGGAAAACTGAATAAGATCAGTGAACTGTACCCATGTCAGTATCAATGTCCATGGATTGTATAGTACAATGGATTGTACTACAGTTTTGCAATATGTTACCATTGAGTGTAATTGGGTAAAGGGTACACAAGATCTCTCTGTATTATTTTTTACAACTGCATGTGAATCTACAATTACCTCGTAATTAAAATAACAGAAGACAGGCTGGCTGGTTAGCTCAGCTGGTTACAGTGTGGTGCTGACAACACCAAGGTCAAGAGATTAGATCCCCATAGAGCCAGATGCCAAAAAAAAATAGGAGAGACAACTCTCTCTCCCTCTCTCTCTCCACACCTTTCTTGCTGTATCTCTATGATGCATAGTTCGGATGAGGTTTACCAAATGATAATTGTTTATTTCTTGATGGTGGAATTCTGGGTGATTTGGATGTTCCCATACTGTTATATTGTTTTATAATGAGTACCTCCTTTTTTTAATAAAAATAACAAGTTATTTCTTATTTTTAAAAGCAATGTATTGTAAAACTTACATTCTTAAAACCATAAAACACTGCTAGAAAAAAATTAAACCTAAATAAATAGAAAGACATGAGTGTTAATGGACCAGAAGATTTTTTAAGATGGCAGTACTTTCCAAATTGGTCTATAGATTCAATACAATCCCTACCAAAATCCCAGATGATCTTTTTACAGAAATTGACAAGCTGATACTAAAATTCACATGGAAATTCAAGGGACTCAGATTAGCTAACATCATGAAAAAAAAAGAAGAAGAAGAAATGTGGAAGACTCACATTTCCTAATTTCAAAACTGACTACAAGAATACAGTCATCAAGACTGTGTGGTACTGGCATAGGATAGATATATAGCAAGATGAAACAGAATTGAGTCCATAAATAACTTCTGATCAACTAATTTTCAACAAAGATGCCAAGAAAATTTAATGGGGAAAGAACAGTCTTTCCAGCAAACACAAGGGTACTTCAAAACATTTGTGGAAGAACAGAATTAAAATATAATATAAATATTTCTGTGAACTCCTTGAAGTACCCTAATAGTGCTGGGAAAACTGGATAGCCATGTGGAAAACTGTTGCTTTGCCTCCCCACGGATTTGTCACCCCTTTCCCCCTGGGTGATGGAGTCACCAAAGATTACTCAAAGCCCATCTCTCCTGAGCAGTGAGAAGACCCAAAAAGGGGTTAATCTCCCAGAACCCTCAAGGGAGAGGCATTCCTTCCATTTGGGAAATTAACCATGAATTGGGGTTCTCTTCCTGCATTTATTCTCCAGACCAGGAAGTTACAGGAAGAGAACATAGCTGGGGTTTTTGCTAAGTACAGTTTAACAAGTTTAACAATAGAAGCTGGTAACATTCAGTAAAACAAGCAAGGTGAAATTCCATAATGCGATTTGCAAGAAGTTAAGTCGATCCACCAACAAAAGTTTGATCTAAGCAAACATTCTCTCTCCTTCCTACAATTTCCCAGTATCTTTACATATCAATCAGTAACCTGTCTGTCCTTTGAGCCAGCAACCTTGCTGTGCTACAATTCTTTATCTTACAACAGAGACTAGCCTGGGGAAAGTTTCCTGTCCCCTGCAAGACCAACATTTTATATGTACTTTTAAGAAGCTAGGCCAAACTGGAAACTGCAAGCCTTTGGAAAACCAGGCCCTGTGAAATACACTTTATTTATGTATACTCCACAGAAAACAATGAAGAACTCCTACTTCATACCATAAACAAAATTAACTCAAAATGGATCATAACCTAAATGTAAGAGCTAAGACTATAAAAAACTCTAGGAAGAAAACATAGGTGTGGGCCGACCCCGTGGCTCACTCGGGAGAGTGCGGCGCTGGGAGTGCAGCGGTGCTCCCGCCGCGGGTTCGGATCCTATATAGGGATGGCCGGTGCGCTCACTGGCTGAGTGCGGTGCGGACGACACCACACCAAGGGTTGCGTTCCCCTTACCAGTCACAAAAGAAGAAAGAAAGAAAAAAAAAGAAAGAAAACATAGGTGTAAATCTATATAACCTTGACTTAGGCAAAGCCTTTTTAATTATGACATCAAAAGCACAACCAAAAAGGAAAAAACAGATACACTGGATTCTATAAAAATTAAAAGTTTTGTGCTTCAAAAAATACCATCAAGAAGATGAAAAAGACAACCCACACAATGGAAGGAATATTTGCAACTGATATATTGATAAGGTGTGTGTGTGTGTGTGTGTGTGTGTGTGTGTGTGTGTGTGTGTGTGTGTGTAGAACTTCTACAATTCGATAACAAAAAGACAAACAACCCAGTTTAACAATGGACAAAGGATCTACAATAGGTGTTTGTCCAAAGGAGATATACAGTAAACAGCCAATAAGCACATGAAAAGATGTTCAACATCATTAGCCATCAGAAAAATGCAAATCAAAACCACCATAAAATGCCCCCTCACACCCACTAGGATGGCTATAATCAAAAAGACAGACAATAACAAGTGCTGGTGAGGATGTAGAGAAATTGAAACCCTTACACACTGCTGGTGGGAGTGAAAAAAATGGTGTAGCTGCTATGGAAAATAGTCTGGCAATCCCTCAAAAGGTTAAACATAGAGTTGCCACATGATCCAGCATCCCACTCCTAGATATATACCAAAGAGAAATAAAAACATAAGTTCACACAAAAACTTGTACACAAATATTCATAGCAGCATTATTCATAATAGCCAAAAAATGGAAACAATCCAAATGTCCACCAACTGATGAATGGATAAACAAACAATGTATATCCATACAATGAAATGTTATTTAGCAATAAAAAGGAATGAAGTATTTATAGATGCTACCACATGAATGGACCCTGGAAACATCACAGTTAAGTGAAAAAATGCCAGCCAAAAAAGACCAAATATCATATGATTCTATTTATATGAACTGCCCAGAACAGATAAATCTGTAGAGCCAGAAAGAGTAGTGGTTGCCTATGGCTTAGGAAGTTGGGATGAGAATAATGAATGACTGCAAATAGGTATGGAGTTTCTTTTTGAGGTGATGAAAATGTTCTAAAACTGGTTGTGGTGATAAGTGTACAACACTGTAAATACACTAAAACCAGTGAATCATACACTTTAAATGTGTAAATTGTATGGTATGTGAATTATATCTCAATAAAGCTATCATGTATAAAAACATGATATAAATATTCCTTTTCATTTATAAGACCACTAAATAATATCAGGCTTACTTACAGAAAAATAGGGAATTATGAAAAATTGTGAATTCAATACCATGTTTAAGCAGATAACAGGCAGTTTTCCTCTTGAAGCTACTTGTTTTACACTATTACCTTTAAAAATGGAAGGAAAAATAGCAATCCCTTAAAGAGGAAGAAGGATCTGAGAACCATAATAAAGTATATCGAGATGAAGTGATATACTTGGAATTTACTTTAAAATAATCCAACAGTGTATAAAGCAAATGAGACAGAGAGGTACAAATGTAACACAAATGGTCATTTGTTATTAATTTTTGAAGCTAAGTAACATATACATGGAGGTTCATATATTATTCTCTCTACTATGTTTGAAATTTTCCACTAAAAAAAAAGAAAAAGTATAATCATAAGCACCAAACTTCCAGGTGAAGAATTACTAAAAATATTATAAAATCAGTTTTACAAAGTTATCTGTGGTTCTACAGAAATGATGTAACAAATGATTTTCAAATAAATCTGGTTTCCTAAACAGCTTACAATGCACTATAGTATCCTCCAAAATAAGGCAGAGCACTTTAAAATGGAAATTCTTACCAACTTGTATCAACTATGTATTATCTGATGATTAGATCTAAAGCAGATGAAAGGCTGGCAGGTTAGCTCAGCTGGTTAGAGTGTAGCCTTGTAACACCAAGGTCCACGGGTTCAGATCCTAATACTGGGCAGCCTCCCAAAAAAAACAGATGAAATGTGTTTCTTACTATTTATAAAATATCACTATACCCAGGTAATTGACTATTCAGCATAGTCGATTAGACAAAATAGTCAATCAAACCAATTAAATACTGGCTGCAAGTGAGAGCTAATAATTAACACAACTGAAAGGACCTAAAACAGAATTATCAACACTCAGAGCTAATTCTTTTCACTGAAGAGTAACTACATGGAACAATAATCATAAAATGTGAAATCGTTCACAAAAGTATTTAAAGCAAATTAAATTTAAGAATGACAATTACCCAAGTGCTAAGGTGTCAGAGGTACTATATATTATCTGAATAAAAGTAATGGGAGATAATACTGGAAAACAGCCATTATTAGTGAATAAGGCACTTGCACTAGAATAAGCAAAGCGGGGGCCAGCCCGGTGGCGCACTGGATAGTGCGCCGCTTGGGAAGCGCGGCGGCGCTCCCGTCCAAGGGTTCGGATCCCACATACAGACCGGCTCCCGCTAACTGGCTGAGTGAGGCGTGGGAGCAACACCGAGGCTTGCAATCCCGTTGCCGGTCCCCTGGCCCGGTACGGGGGCAACACTGAGGGTTGCGATCCGTTGCCGGACACGGAAAAAAGACAAAAAGACAAAAAAAAAAAAAGAATAAGCAAAGCCAATAGTTGTCTTTGAAAAATTCTGTGTCCACAAATGTCAAAAACATTCCTCATTCTTCCGTATGAGCAATAAGAAGATGAATTAGAAATACATAGAAAATATTTAAGGCTGTGTGACAATTAACTTCAAAATGATACTGAGTTCGTCTCTTATGAGAACATAGTAGCCAGAAAAAGGATGAGAGCCTCTGGAACTAAATAACTATGTCCACAAATGCCTGGCATTAAATTTTACTTCTCTTTTCCTCTCCTTTCTCCAATCCTCTATCCCAGTAGCACTTTTGAGTGTTTGAGATACTCTGCCCCACAGCCCCTACTTCTTGGACTATGATGATGCTGTCAACATCAACATTCCCAACGCATTTTCACCAAGATTCACACACCTTTTATGAGCTACCATTTTCCTTCATCAAAGTAGGGAAAACAGTCATTATCATAGCTGGATTCATTCCCCTGTATATGCATCTCTAGTCCCATGTCTCAACACTCCATGCCTCATCCTTTACACTCTGAAAATGTTCCAAATCCATCATGCTCTCTCAAACCTTTGTACATGCTATTTCTGTTTGCAAGATGCTTCACTTGGCTCATTATAAACTCATAACTTATACTTCAGGTTTTAAATCAAATGTGAGGTTCTCAATGAAGCTTCTCTCACTCATCCAGGATTGAATTTGGCTGCTTCCTCTCTTCTGCTTCTATGGAACCCCTTCCCCTCCTACCCACTTTCTAGACTGAAACTCTTTGAGGATAGAAACCATGTCTTTTCAAAAACATTTGGTTGTCGGGGCTCGGTACAATAGCAATCGCATAGTAGGTGGTCAAATTAAATCTGCTCAAACCACCTCATGTCATTACACTTCCTCCCAGAATTTCTTGAGGATCAAGTGATAGCACTGAAAAAATATTTGGTAAAGTGCTGTATAAATGATAAGTTTTTAAGGCTATACTTATCTTTCAGACAGTGAATCACAATGCTTATGATTCTAATTTACAATTGGGAGACATAAACACCACATTAGTCTCTACCGTTGAATTCAATTCCATAACCAAATAAACATATGATTCCATCCCTAAGACCAAGATCAGTCCAGTAACCTTCAGGAATATAAAGATTCCCACTCCATGAGTTTTTTTTGTGGCTTTTGTGTGTGTGTGTGTGTGTGTGTGTGTTTGTTTGTTTGTTTGTTTTTAATTTCTCCAAACTTCACCTAAAGAAAACTAAGTGTTCCAATCGAGGTCCTTTTTATTTGTTGCAAAGGTGTAAAATGAATATTTGAATGCTTGGCAACAGGACCCTCAAATTACTCAAACTTGCTTCTTTTGAAGTTTTGTCTGAACTCGAAAGCAACACCTATAAACACATTATCATTCTGTTCAGTGTCCAAAGAGGTACAACTTGGCTTTTACTAATATCGTCACTTCTTTCCTATTTCTTTCCATGGCAGGAAGGACATGGACATGAAGTAAGAAAATGGGCCTCTAGTCCTATTTCTCAAAATCATTCAAAATAATTTTGCTACCTCAAAAAAAGCCTGGACTAAAATCAAGGGGTCTCAAACTCCAATGTTTTCTGGGATGGAGCAGATAAGTTAGTGAAGCAATTGAGTGGGAAACAAGGAAAAATGTTTGCTACTTTGGCTTCTGGAAAATGAACAAATGCCCTGCTTAAAAGCATCAAAATTCATTAAAAACAAGACCAAATAAAATAGGCCTACAAAAAAATTAAAATAAATAAAATAAACCTACAGGCCAAATTCAGTTTCTTACCCCTGAACTTGATAGAAAGCACTTCCTCTTCCACCTTTAACATTTAACTCCAAGAAAAGGGTCAGAAGAGCCATGTTTTCCAGATTACAGAACACTACATCCAGGAGATATATCAATCTAAACAGGTCTCCACCACCCTACCCCACCTCTCCTACCCACCTGCCCACCCCAAAATGTTGTATGATTAAGTAAGTTTAGAAACTGATAAATTCTACACCCTCCTTTTTGGGTATTCACAGGAGACATCACATATTAAAGGTTCTATAAAGTCCTGCAATATTTTTAAAAATCTGTTTGACGGGCTGGCCCAGTGGCGCACTGGAGAGTACACCGCTTGGGAGTGTAGCGGCGCTCCTGCTGAGGGTTCGGATCCCATGTGGAGACCAGTTCCCGCTCACTGGCTGAGCGTGGTGCGGGCGCAACACCGAGGGTTGCGATCCCGTTGCTGGTCCCCGGTACGGGCGCGACACCGAGGGTTGCGATCCCGTTACTAGTCAGTAAAAAAAAGACAAAAAGGAAAAAAAAATCTGTTTGACTTTGTTTAACTCAACATTTCCACACTTATCTGGTATCACTCTTCAAAGAGTCTCTCCATTTTAAAGAACCTCAGGAAATTCCATGGAATACCAGCTTAGGAAATATGACCCAGTATCTTTTATTACAGGCCCTGGCAAATTTTTTCTTAAAGGACCAGTAGTAAGAATTTTAGATGTTACTGACCATAAAGTCTCTGCAGCAACTATTCAACGCGGCCACTGTACAGCAATAGTAGCCATACATAAAAGAATGGGTGTGGCTAAGTCCTATGAAATTACAAAACCAGGCAGCAGGCCCAGGAGCCGGAGTTTGCTGGCCTGTTTTACTCTAATTATGTACGAGTATTTTTGAATGTTTTGTCCTAGAATATTTTTGGTCTAATACTGCAAACTCTACCTTTAGTCTGCTACTTTTTATTCTCCCAATTTGCTCTCCTCTTATCTGTGCAGCAAAGCCACTGTCTTAATGTTAGATTACCCTTATTAGTAAATGGGGTTCTCTTCCAATCAATATCCCAAAACCAACACACACATACACACCCCAGCTACTCCTATTCCAAAGGCAAATCTTCTCCTCCAATAACAATGTGAGAAAATTACTATTCAAATCGCACCTCTTCTCTTTTTTTTTTGTCCTTTTTGAGACCGGCTGCACCGCGCTCAGCCAGTGAGCGCTGTGAGCGCACCGGTCATCCCTATATAGGATCCGAACCCGCGGCGGGAGCACTGCTGCGCTCCCAGCGCCGCACTCTCCCGAGTGCACCACGGGCTCGGCCCAATCGCACCTCTTCTAATTCTATAAATTTGGCCAATAGGATCCTGTTGGCTGAAGCAGCCATCAATGTACTACCATCCAATGATGTGTAAACTATAGGACACTCATAACTTTGCTCTGCAGAGTCATTCTCAGGTTCCCAAATGTCATAATATCATAACTCAAAGCATTAGCTTCTGGATAAATCCAAACCAAGACAGAGATAGTAAACTGTAACTCTACCTCTCTCTTCTTTAATCAGAAAAGTAAAATTGATGTCTTTATCGGGATAAACTTGACACACATGCACGCCTTTGTGAAGCATCATGGATCAAATTTGGTATTATAATCCTTATCAAGTTACTTAATGCCCACACTTCACTACTGCCAATACATACTTACACTAGTATTTTTGTGAGACCACACATGTTCTTTGATCCTTAGCCTTCTCTCTTAGGGTGTCTGTCCATACAAATGATTCTAGACCCTAGCATGATTCTTAGGGACAATGCACTTAAAGCATGCTTTAATAAACCCAAATATCCTAAGATTGAGGTTAAGGAGGATTTTGAATAGGAAGCCAAGACGTAGTGTTAGACACTAGCTTTTGCATGGCTATGTCACTGCAAACAACATTGCTTTCTCTCCTCAAATTGCTGACTTCTACCATTCTGACTGACCACTACTATTTTCTTCTACTCTCTGCTACCTACCCAGTATGACTGACCATGCTGCTACTGCACTCACTGAGCTCTCATTACAATCTCCCCTCAGTCCACTGCACTAACCATGTCCTTTCCAGCACTACCCCTATCTTCATTTGGACTTGGCAATTCCTCCATGAATATGGGTTTCAAATAGTCTCTCAGATACCACCTCTGCTCCTGTCTCTACCATCAGCCCCAGTCTTTCATATATACAGATTCTCTATATTACCCAGCTTTCTGAAATAACTACTTCAAAGTCACAGAAACTTTCCATTACTATATAATTCACTCAGAAAGACAGTTGCAATGGAAAAATATTCTGTGTACAGAGTACCTCATTAGCTGGAAAAAATGTCATTTGTTGGAAACAATTTCATTTCAGGACTATAAAACTCATGAAAAGTAATTCAAATAAATTACCTGCATCACTGATTCAACTGACATTCATTTTCCACAAAAGCCTTTACTTGTTTCTAATTTTTGTCAGAAAAAAATATTAAAACATGTTAAGTGTAGAAAGAAAATTAATTGGTACCTACGTAATCCTAAGTTTACCAGACTATGTGTCTCACAAAGATAACCAGTCTCATTTAAAAAAAGAAAAGAAAGGGGCCGGCCTGGTGGCGCACTGCTATAGTGCGCCGCTTGGGAGCGCAGCGGCACTCCCACCGAGGGTTCGGATCCCACATACAGACCGGTTCCCACTCACTGGCTGAGCGAGGTGCGGGCGCAACACTGAGGGTTGCGATCCCGTTGCCGGTCCCGGTCCGGTACGGGCGCGACACTGAGGGTTGCGATCCGTTGCCGGACACAAAAAAAGACAAAAAGGAAAAAAATAATAATAAAAATAAAAATAAAAAAAGAAAAGAAAAAGAAATAAATCAATGCTGGAACTATAACTCTGGTTTGTTTTCTCATGTCAGTTCTTAAAAAGCTTAATATTTCTAATATTGCAACATTTCTAAACAAAATTGACTGTGTATATGTAAAACTTATGCTTGAAAGTTAAAAAACAAACAGTAATCTATATTAGGAAGGAAACAAAGTTACTGAGGAAATGTAATAGATTAGTCTAGAAAATTCAACACTGGATCAATGAATTGAAAAATAAAAGCACAGCTGACAATATTCTTTTATTATCTAGGTGGTGGTGGTCACAAGAATGTGTTCACTTTGTGAAAATTCATCAAATCTATAAATTTACGATTTGTGTACTTTTCCTAAATGTAGTTATGTTTCAATAAAAATTTTATTAGCAAAAAAGCAAAGCACAAGAAGAAAACACATTTTTCTAAAAATTCATCAATGAGAACTCTTAGTTGGCTCAAAAAAATTAAATCACAGGTATCAAGTCATATTGTATGAGTTTGCTAGAGCTATTACTACAAAATTCCACAGACTGGATGGCTTAAACAACAGAAATTTATTTTCTCACAGTTTTATAGGCTAGAAGTCCAAGATCAAGGCACCAGCAGGTTTGGTTTCTTCTGAGGCTTATCTAATTGGTTTGCAGATGGCCACCCACCTGCTGTCTCTTCACTGGTCTCTCCCTAAATGTCCGAATTTCCTTATAAGGACACCAGCCAAACTGGCTAGCCTCATTTTACCTTAATCATTTCTTCAAAAGCACTATCTCCAAACACAGTCACATTCTGAGGTACCTGAGGTTAGGACTTCAACATATGAATAATAGATATGCAACATAACCAGCGCCTGTTTAGATAAGCCCAATGCACAAAATGGCACTGCCCACCTCCTCCCCTCCCATGCCCTCCCCCTTCCCTTTATGAGAAGCCTCCTGACTTAAACAGAAACCCCTTTTGCTTCCGCAAGGATGCAGTTCTCCACCCCAATCCACATTAACATAACGACCCTCCTTGATGGTATCACCCAGCTCTTGGTGCCAACATACCAATATAAGCTCTACCACCCCCACACCTGGTGCTGTCCTCTTTCCTGGGCAGCCCTGGGCTGCCTGCTAATTTGAGCACAGCCCAGCAGATTTTATTTCTTTAATAAAGCTTGAACGGTACCTGGCATCTCAGCTCACTTTCTTTCAATGAATTTGGGGGTGGGGGGGAGACACAATTCAGCCCGTAACATGCAAGTTCATGAGTTATTAATGAATTCAGTATTCGGGCCCATTAAAGTATGATTTACATGCAGCATCCCTAGGAATCAGGGATTTAAAAGTAGGGTTTAAAGCCATTTGCATGCAAAGACACCCGAAAAGAAAAGCTGAGGACCAAAGAACACATATATGCTTTCACAAAAGTGTAAGTGTGTATGGTCAGTTGTAAGTGTGGCATCAAATAATTTAATAAGGATTATAATACCAAATTTGGTCCATGAATTTTTAAAA
>NW_007726773.1:456597-464114 GCF_000696425.1 Galeopterus variegatus
CACTCCCAAGCGGCGCACTGTAGCAGTACGCCACCGGGCCGGCCCAAGTTTAAGTTTATTTATTTTAAACTTAAACTCAACTTAGATGAAATCGGTTTCTCTATTGATCAATGTCTTTAATTTTCCAAGTTACAATTTGATATTCTAAACATCCCTATTGTTTATATTGAGATATACCCATATAGTCCCTATCCACTGTCACTCTATTAAATATTTTTTATTCCATCCATCGTATAAATTCTTATACCACCTGCTTCCATTTTACTGTTAACTTTTATTTTAAAAGTCCTCTAATCTTGAGAGTTTGCTCATATTGGAATGACAAAATTTTCTTTTTCTTTCTAAACGTATCTACTCATTAACTTTAAATTAATGCAATCTGAAAATACTCCATCTGATGTTCAGTGAACAGCTTTAGTACTTTCCCCCCAACACTGTCCCAAGCTGACATCAGTGCCTTGGTACTGCTCTAGAAATTACTTTCTTTTCTGTCACTTCTTTTTCAGCCAAATTCCTCAAACAGTTCTGTAGAAAGACTGCTTCATGCATTCACAGTAATAGGGACAACTTGATGAACTGTATTTTCTCCAGTGGATCCTGTAAGCTTTAGAACTGCAAAACCATGGTGACTTCAGAGAGAGTTGGACCATAAACCAGAAAACAAAATGTATTTAAAAGGGAAAAAATAAGAAAACATTGGAATTTGAGCATTAAGTAGTTCCCACTGACTAGATCTGTGAGACTATTTTGGAATTACTGTGCACTGTTTTAGGTATCATAATGGTCTTGAGGTTACATATTTTTAAAAAAGGAATCCTTATGAAGAATATACTAAAGAATTTAAGGATAAAATGATATGCTGTCCAAGATTCCCTTTTTTTTTTTTTTTTAAACAAAAGATGACCGGTAAGGGGATCTTAACCCTTGACTTGGTGTTGTCAGCACCACGCTCAGCCAGTGAGCCAACCGGCCATCCCTATATGGGATCCGAACCCGTGGCCTTGGTGTTATCAGCACCGCACTCTCCCGAGTGAGCCACAGGCCGGCCCTCCAAGATTCCCTTTTAAAAAATCCTGTGAGGTACAAAGGGCAGTGGCTGGGGGTATAGCTGAAACAAAACTGACCACATGTTGATCACTGGAGGAGGATCAAGTTGGAGGATAGTTATATGGAAGTTCACCTATACTATTTCTCTATTATACATACTTAAAATTTTTTCCACAATGAAAAGTTAAAAAGCCAGAGGAGTTCAGAGGAGTTCAGATCCCCTTACCAGCAGCCAGCTGCCAAAAGAAAAAAAGAAAGGGGGGCGGGGAGGAATAAACTTTATTTCCTTTCCAGATAAGCTTTTATTGATCATGAAAAAATCCTATAAGTGATTTTTCTCTACTAATACATAGGTGAGAAATCAGCTACATTTCAATTTTATATTGCATTTTTCTCTTTACTATATACAAGGGGGTCTTCAAAAACTTTATGGAAGGATTCATATTATCTTTTAATTAAATTTTTCCCAACTTTCTGTACTCTCATATGCATCTTTAAGCTTGAAATTAAAAAATTAAGCTTGAATTAAAGTGGGCAAGGTAAAAGAAGAAAGTCATCTCTTTCCAAATGTGAACATCTTTCAAGAACAATAAAAAGTCATGTTTAAAACACCATACGTGTTGCTCTAAGAATTTTCTTCAGTCAGGACTGCTATAGAATCATTAAAATGTGCTTTTGTGATCTTGGTAAACACCACAAATTGTTTTAAAGGAGTAATCTGACAAACAATGACTAGTGAAAAATAAAAGGTCTTTAAGAGCAGCTTTTAAAAAAAAAAAATCAGTAAAAAGACAAAACCTCAAGAGTAGTCTCCCAAAAGCACACAAATTTCTTCTGATATAACAAAAGAGAGGAAAAAAGGAAGAAGGAAGAGGAAATGGGGGAAGGAGGAGAACAAAATATGGGATGATGAACTGTTCACTCCTGTTGGCTCCTTCAAAAACCATCCAACTGTTAACAGAGCGAAGAGACAACCCACAGAATAGGAGAAAATATCTGCGAAGTATACATCTGAGTGGAAAAACAATACAAAAAGTGAGTGTTTTTCCTATACTGTTACTCAGCAACAGTCAATACAGAAGACTGACCTGTGTGACCAAATGTGCAGGGATTTCTTCCCACTGGCAAGGAAGCCAGCAGTTCTTCAGTGGACACAGCAGGGTGCCCTCCAATTCAATTCTGACATCAGATCCCACAGGTGTGGCTCAGATCCAAAGACTGACCCCCATTTCTGATGCCAGTCTTAAGTCCAGGCCTTCGGAACTTCTGACCAATGAGCTATGAATCAAGGTTCCCACAACCCCTTCATTGGGTTCCATTAGTTTGCTTCAGCAACTTGCAGAACTGAGGGAAACACATACTTAAAGTTTACCGGTTTATTATAAAAGGATACAAATGAAGAGACTCATTGGGCAAGGTATACGGGAAGGGATGGAGCTTCCATTCCCTCCCTGGGTGCACAACCCTCCAGGGACCCCCATGGGTTCAGTTATCAGGGGGCTCTCCAAACCCAGGCCTCTTGGATTTTTATAAAGGCTTCATTACACAGACATGATTGATTAAATCATTGGCTACTACTGATCTGCTTAACCTTCAGTCCCTCTCTGCTCCCCTGAAGTTGGGGGGTGGGACTGAAAGTCCTGCCTAGGTCTTTCTTGTGAACAGCCACCTTCCAAACGCTGCCTAAGGGCAGCTGCCAGTCACATTAGCATATGAAAAGATTCGTATCATTTTAGAGATACTAAGGATTTTAGGAGTTGTATGTCAGGAGATGGGGATGAAGACCAAATATGTATTTTCACAACAGCACAACATCTGACATGGGGTTAATATCAAGAATATATAAGGAACTTAAACAACTCAACAGCAAAAAAACAACCCAATTGAGAAACAGACAAAGGATCTTAATAGACAGTTGCAAATCAAAACAACTAGGAGATACCATCTTACTCCAGTTAGAACAGCTATTATCAAAAAGACGAAAGAAAACAAGTGTTGACAAGGATGTGCACACTGTTGGTGGGAGTGTATACTAGAACAGCCATTATGGAAAACAGTATGACGTTTCCTAAAAAAATTTAAAAGAGACCTACTATATGATCCAGCAATCCCACTACTGGGTACTGAAAGAAAGTGAGCCGAGATGCCAGGTACTGTTCAAGCTTTATTAAAGAAAGAAATCTGCCAGGCTGTGCTCAAAATGCAGGACAGCCTGGGACTGCCCTGCAAATGGGGGACAGCCCCAGACGTGGGGGTGGTAGAGCTTATATACTGCACCAAGGGCTGGCTGACACCATCAAGGAGGGTCATTATGCTAATGTGGATGGGGTGGAGAACTGCATCCTTGCCGAAGCAAAAGGGGTTTCTGTTTAAGTCAGGAGGTTTCTCATAAAGGGAAGGGAGGAAGGGAGGGGAGGAGGTGGGCGGCGCCATTTTGTACTTGGGCTGGTCTAAAGTGGCGCTGGTTATGTTGCAGATCTATTAGGTATATACCCAAAGAAAATGAAGGCAGTATGTTGAAGAGATATTTACGCTCTTGTGTTTATTACAGCACAATGTACAATAGCCAAGTTATGGAATCAACCTAAGTGTCCAACATATGAATGGACTTTTATTTTAAAAAGTGGTATATATACACAATAGAATAGTTTTTGGCCATAAAAAAGAATGAAATCCTGTCATTGTGGCAACATGGATAGACTTGGAGTACACTGGAAAGACAAATAACACATGATCTCACTCATATGGAATCTAAAAAAAAAAAATTGATATTACAGAGATAGAGTAAGAACAGTGGTTACCAGAGACTAGAGAAAGGAAGAAGAAAGGCAAAGCAGGGAGAGGTTGGCCAACAGATACAAAATTACAATTAGATAGGAGGAATAAGTTCTGGTGGTCTATTGCACAGTAAGGTGACTATGGTCAAGAGTTAAGTTTTGTATTTACATAATAGCTCGAGAAGAGGATTTTGAATATTTTCCACACAAAGAAATGATAAATGCATGTGGTAACGGTGACATTAACTACCCCACCAGATCATTATACAACATATGTATCAAAATATCAGACTGTACCCCATAAACATGCATAAAGTGTCAATTAAAATAAATTTTTACAAAGCATCCATTTTATAACTTTAATATCATCAGTAGTTACACCAAATAGCTTGTCCACTAAAAACAGTAGCTTCACTTACACTAAACCAGGGTTTCTCTACCTCAGCTGTACTGACGTGTTGGGCTGGATTCTTTGTTATGGGGTTGTACTGCACACTGTAGAAGGTTTAGCAGCATACCCAATCAGTAGATACTTGGTAGCATGTACTCAATGTGACAATCAAAAATGTTTCCAGACGTTGCCAGAAGTCACTCACTGTAATAATAATATATAAATATACATCTATAAAGTGGCAGGTTAAAAATAATACTCATAACTTGCAGATAACGATCAGAGAGATCATTTTTGTTTCAGAAGTGCAAAACAAACAGGGAATTTATGAAAGCATTGAAGTTTATGAGAAACTGTATATCATTTTGATAAAGTTGATAAAGTTAAAGTGCTATACAGCCTCACAGAACTTTAAGAGATAAAATTTACCAGAGCAAATGGAGGAGGGATGCAAATATATACAAATAAAGTGTGTGTGTATACATATATATGTGTGTGTGTATACACACACATACACACACACAAAAGTAATTTGCTCTTAATCAGTGACAGCACATTAAAAAAAACCTACCATAAATCCCTAAAGCTGGGTGGGGGTACACAGGCATTTGTTATATTATTCTACTTCAGTGTATGTTTGAAATACTCCAAAATAAAATGTTAAATATTTTTCATTCTATTTCTCTCCTTCTTTCTTTAATGCTGCCCATTACCCATGAAACTTACTTTTCATCCACACTTTGAAACCCACTAGTACGATGATTAAGGCCACAGGCTTATAAACTTCATGATGCTGGTCAAGTTATATCCTACGTAGCCTCATTTCTCTCATCAATAAAATAACAATGGTGCCTACCTCATAAGTCTTGTGTAAAATAAATGAAACAACTCATGTATATAGTGCCCACCACAGTGAACAAAATAAGTGCTCAACAGGTTATCTATTTCCATTTGCTTAATAATAAAGCTACTGCTTAATAATAAAGATGCTTAACAAAGATATAAACCTTGTATATTTATATGTCTTAATAAAAAAAATCCCTTCAATTTTTCCAAACTAAATAGTTATAAGAATATACAATAGTATAAGACATTTTGTATCACAGCCAATGAAATCAAGAATATTGTCGGGTCCGCCACCGGCTGACCCGAACAGCCCTTGCCTTGCCATCAGTCTCTCCCTTGGTGTCCCTTCTGGTGGGCAGGCGGATTGCCCAGATTCCTCTTTCCCCGGTCCCCGTTGAGAGGAGACGGAGGAAAAGAGCTTGAAGAGAGGTGAGCACAGCCGCCTGCCCCAACCAGCCCGTTAAAGAAGACTCAGACAGCGGGGGTTCTGTCAAGCAGTTCCATTTATTATCACACAAGGACTTGCTTTTAAAGGCAAATGGGGGCCGGCCCCATGGCGCACTTGGGAGAGTGCAGCACTGGGAGCGCAGCGACACTCCCGCCGCGGGTTTGGATCCTATATAGGACTGGCCGGTGCGCTCACTGGCTGAGCGTGGTGCAGGCGACACCAAGCCAAGGGTTGCGATCCCCTTACCGGTCACAAAAAAGGCAAAAAAAAAAAAAAAAAAGGCAAATGGGGAAGGGAGGTTTTTACATCCTCCAATCAGCTTAAAGGTTACGAGAGCATGCATCCTGTCTCAATGCCTAGCTATTGCAATCACGCAGTGTTCACGAGCGCAGAAGCGCGTATTTGGCCAATAAGGGCTAAGGCAAGGTTCCTGCAGACACTCCCATCCTACTTCCTCCCAGCTCCATCTTAGGCTGCCACATTAATACACCCTTGTGGGCCCATAATGGCGCCGCTTATAAGGTCACTTAAGGTGGCATTAGTTTTTAAGGCCCGACAGAATATAGTTCAAGTGCATGCTTGAACTCATTTTGGTAACCTTTCCTAGTCCATTCCATTGTAATACAACTTTTCATCACATAGTCTTTTTGCCAGTGCTGAGTTCCCCAAAAGTGGGACTACTGAGGCTGTGGGAGAAGGGGCTGCTACTTATTTACTTGAAAGCCTTCCATACTCTATGTGTGTTTTTTTTTTTTAAATAAAGAGTATATATTGCTTTTTAAAGTAATAAACCAATTTTCAAGTCTTTCTCCCCAAGAGAATTACTATTCTAGTGCTAATCACTCTAGCAAAAGACTACATTTGTAAGTAATAAAAATACAAACCCAACCAAATAACCTGTCTTCTGTTTCTATAACATAAGTCTATGTTAGAGAAAGAAAAATCACCTACATGGCATTTTCTCCATTTTAAATTTTCTCTCTCTTTTTTTTTTAAGATGACCGGTAAGGGGATATTACCCCTTGACTTGGTGCTGTCAGCACCTCACTCTCCCAAGTGAGCTAACCAGCCATCCTTATACAGGGATCCCAACCCATGACCTTGGTGTTATCAGCACTACACTCTCCCAAGTGAGTCACAGGCCAGCCCTATGATGGAAGAATTCTCTCATGTTCATAAAGAACTAGAGAAGAGACCATGCCTGTGTGCAACAATAACCTTGAATGAGGTTTAAAAAAAAATAACAGCAACAATGTATTTGAAAAAGCCAAAGAAAGATATTTTAAAGTTAAAATATTTTTTAATTAAAATTGTTTCAATGACTTCATTTTAATACCTTAAGTAAGTAATTTATATTCTTTAATTGGTTTTACTATGCTGCGTTTGGTTTGTAAAGAAGCCAAGTTCCTCCTAAGATCTTAAGTATACATGAATCAAAACAAAGAAACAACTTTATCAAAAGAGAGAAAAAGAAACATGTTTGTATACCCTGTCATTCTCTCCAGGTATGACAAAACTTCCTAAGTTCTTCCCAACTGTTTTATCAAGCAGGAAATGAACAGGTTTGATCACAGAATTTTAAGAACACGTAAATACAACATATTGTAAAAGTAAAAACTCTATGATGCTTTCTGACATTCTCCATTGTTGGGAAAACAGAATAATTTAATCAAGCCCCCTCGTCACGGGGCAGACTGGGGGTGGTGCACCATTCTTTGTGGACAGGTTGTGTGTGGGTGGAGTTAGTGTGGGCACTGCCACCTTGGCTGGAGTGGACTGCCTCGGGCGGCCACAGCGCATGCAGCCATGCTTTCCAACCTATGGCTTCCAAGGACCTGTTTGCCGGTTACCTAGCTCAGAGACCTGCGTGCAAGGGGTCTGGTGACCCAGCCTGGCTTGTGAATGGTTCGTGACCCAGTCTGTGAATGGGCTTGAAGGGTCTGTGAGCTCCAGACCCAGCCCTAGCTTTACAATTGGTGACGGGTGCAGGAGGCCAACATTAGCCTAG
>NW_007726773.1:464582-465959 GCF_000696425.1 Galeopterus variegatus
CTGCCTCTTCCCCTTTATAAACCCCAAAACAGACATCAGAAGTTGGGTCAATTTTAGCCTGGTCTTCCCCCAGAGGCCAGTTATCTGAATAAAATTTCCAATCCTATATCAACTTCTGGACTTTTGAGTCATTTGTTTAAAGTGAGAGAGCAAGCAAAGTCTGGTCTGTCGGTAACAGAACTGGAAGTTTAGGTTACATTAATAAAATCACAGCTATGATTAAAACTGAACAAAAAGAAAATGTACAAATATTTCTTGCATAAATTATAGATGGGGTCTTCTGAGGAAGAATACTCTAAATATTATCTAATCATATTCAAACCATTGTCAGTATGATTATTACAATATAGATGCAGAAGAAGAGACATTACCAAAATAAAAAATAGATGGGAGAGGATTTAAAAAAATACACAGGACTTCCGGTCAAGATGGCGGAACAGATGGTTCCTAGTGTCACTCTCTCACACAAATCAACGAATTTACAACTATAAAAAAGCAAGGACAGCCAAGCTGGGGCTGCTAGAGCTCAGGGGAAGAGGAGGAGACCTACGGAGTACATGAAGGCAGGAGAAGCAGGGATGAGAAAAAGAAGAAACTGGTTCAACCACTTCAAATCCTGGCTGCTTCCAGGCTGAGAGCATGGAGCAGGAGCTGGCAAAAGACACAGGCGTGCACTTTGGATGGGGTTGCCTGGAGGTGGCAGGGGAGAAGAGGGCCTCGGTGGCCCCCAGGCCAGCAAGACCACTAATAGGGTTCCCATGGAGGTCCTCAGCCACACCCCTCCCCCGACACATGCAACCAGCCCAGCAATGACCAAGCCACCACTGGAAGCCCCCCCCCCCCCCCCCCCCCCCCCCCCCCCCCCCCCNCTTAAACTCAACTTAGATGAAATCGGTTTCTCTATTGATCAATGTCTTTAATTTTCCAAGTAACAATTTGATATTCTAAACATCCCTATTGTTTATATTGAGATATACCCATATAGTCCCTATCCACTGTCACTCTATTAAATAATATTTTTTATTCCATCCATCGTATAAATTCTTATACCACCTGCTTCCATTTTACTGTTAACTCCAGACCCAGCCCTAGCTTTACAATTGGTGACGGGTGCAGGAGGCCAACATTAGCCTAGCATAACATCCATAAAAACCATAACAAGGATATACAGATACAGAGGTTCAAATTAAAATTATTTATTTAACAGAAATCTCAATTCAAACTTTAATTATTTTAGGCCATAAAATTTAAGTGGAACTCATAAGTGTACCGGAACTAAAAGGGACATTAGCCAGAAAAACAACCATCTTTGGGGTAACTAAGACCAAGCAGAATGTTTCAGTCAGCCCATAACTTGGGAACTGATAATCAATTCCT
>NW_007726773.1:468012-469660 GCF_000696425.1 Galeopterus variegatus
AAAATTTAAACATTTTCTTTAGTCCTTTTACTCTACTGATCATTTGGTTTTTCACTAGAAACATGGGACTGAATTTTTAAGTTTCTCATTGAGAATTATTAGCTCTATGAGAACCCTTTCGGCCGCGCCCCATCATGGCGCTGGCTACCCTTCTCTTCCGCCTTTTCCTCCCCGCTGGCGCCACAATACCTTCCCGCTAGCGCGAATCACACGCCAATCAGCACAGGCTCCCCGCTCCTGGCCCCTTAGCAACGCAATCCATCCAATCCCCGAACGCCCCGTGTCCTCAGCAAATCTATCAGCTCTCTTCTAACCCTATAAAAGCAGATGTGCCCGCTGAATAAAAAACCTTCTCCGGCGAGCTGCCTTGTGTTTGTGTCTCATCCTTTAACTGGTGCTGAATTTTATTCCTTTCAAGAATTACTTTTGATCCTCTAATTTATGTTAAAATTCCAGGAAATTTTTTAAAATTCGCATATTAAAAATACAGAAAAAACAAACAAGAAAAAGCTTGCCAAGGTATACCCTATACTGAAAAATCTGTTCAGTCTAAGCACTGAACTTCCTTAATTGCTAGATATTTGGAGAACATTGCCTAACCCATCTCCAAAGAACTTCGTTGGTTTTCTCCAGTTACATTGTGAAGATTTTGTTGTAGGCAATTTCAGACTAGTCAAAATGAGTCACAATAATACACGTCAACTCCAGGACATAGTTACCGCTGGAGACGGAAGTGGAGGTGGGACCAGGAAAAAGAAAAATGAAATGTCAACTGTATCTAAAATGTTTTACAGCTTTAAAAAAAATATGGCAAATGTCAACATTTATGAAAAACAGCTGTTGAGCACAAATTATACTATTCTCTACACTTTTCTGTAAGCTTGAAATATTTCATTACAGAGAAACTGAAGGGTAATTCATAAGTTTTAATGAATTTAATTTGTGATTCCAAACTTTATCTTACACTACAGTTTTTTAATTTTAATCCCCTTCACACTCATCCTCAGATTATTAAAGCTACACTATAAACCACCCGCATACTTACACATGCATACCTGAATATGAAGAGTACAAACATTTCCTTTTACTCTTTCCAGCCACTGAATAACTGAATGGAATTTTCTGCTATTAGGTTTAATTTTTCAGAGTAGACATGGTACAAGCAGTTGGCAGTAAAATGCAAAACTGAACCTTTGCAGTCAGCCACAAAACTTTGTGGCAGTTCAGAAAATACAAAACACTAAAGTCATAAATTTTTGTTTCCGTTTCTTCTTTGAGTATAAGATTATCAGGAACTGGTGTGATTCCAAATGTTCAGTGGCATGGCTGTTACTCAATGGAGTAAGCAAAAAAACAGCTTCTTCACTTGTGGGGGGCACTGGCACATAATTCACAGGGAGTGGTTGCTAACGTGGGTGGGACGTGGAGATGGCAGCCCTGTTAAGTGCAGTCAGGAAACAGCAGGCATCCACCCAGGCAGACCTAGCAACATTTCTGTTACCTACTTAGAAAAGAGATTGTTTTAACAATAGATTTCTAAATATGAGTGAAAGGAGGGGCTGGTCACACAATCTCTTAGAGCTTTCATTCTCCCATCTGCATAATGGAGATTTTAAAAGTTTCTCCCAGGTTAGCTCAGTTGATAACA
>NW_007726773.1:471054-472131 GCF_000696425.1 Galeopterus variegatus
CCTGTGGCCTTGGTGTTATCAGCACCACACTCTCCCAAGTGAGCCACGGGCCAGCCCTGGAAACAGTTTAATGATGGTTCAAATCCAGTTTAAAAAATATGTACTGTACTCTTACTACCAACAACAAACTCTGAAACAGGCATACTATGAATTCATGCTATGTATTCACTGCTATGAATGCTGCTGCCCTAAGAAGCACCAAAGGGAGGAGGTGTCGCTATCAGGCCACACGAGATATCTTAAATGGAACTTGCAATCTTTTCTCATTACAACGTACAAGTCAGCATTCCTCGGAGTATGGTCTACGGATACCTCGGGGTCCTCAAGATCATTTGGGTATCCATAATGCCAAAACTATTTTCACTAAAATATTTAATTGCCTTTTCCACTGTGTTGCTATTTGCACTGATGGTGCAAAGGCAATGGCGAGTAAAACTGCTGGTTTCACCACAAATCAAGGTAGTGACACCAAACTGTGTACCACTGTATTCTTCACCACCTTATAATCTCAATTTTAAAAAAAGAAAAAACAAAAGTCTGTTTCACTTCAGAATGTCGTTGATGAAGAGTAAAAATTGTTTTATTAAATTTCAACCCTTGAGTACACCTCCTTTAACGTAAGTGACACCAGATGGGGAGTACACATAATGTACTTCTGCTGGATACCAACACAAGATGATTGTCTCAAAGAAAGGCATTTGTGCAATCGTTTGAGCTGGAAGCTCAGCTAGCTCCCAACTACTTTTTTTCATGGAAGATCACTGTTACTTGAAAGAACAACTGACAAACTATGTCTATTCCAACTCAGGTGTCTGAAAGATCTTTTCTCAAAAATTAATGAAAAAAAGCCCATCCTTTCAAAGAAAATGACTGATAGCATTTGTTGCCATTAATAAAATTCAATCTTTCGAGTGATAATTAAAAGTTTGAAAAACTTGTAACTACCACCACAACCTTGACAGCTCCCCAATACTTAAAAGACTTCTGATAAAATCAGTAGTGGTGTTAATGAATATAAATTTTTTTTTCCTTTTTGTCTTTTTTCGTGTCTGGCAACGGATTGCAACCCTCAGTGTC
>NW_007726773.1:472958-474323 GCF_000696425.1 Galeopterus variegatus
AGACTGATGTTTAAGTGGAGAGGAAAATCCAGTTTGTCTTTTAAGCCAGTCATTAATGTGACTGGCAAAATGCTACTCTTCTCACTAATTTTTTTGGAAAATGGGTTTAAAAAAAAAATAAAAAATATGTTATTTACATTAACATGTAATGTATAAAGAGGCCCTGGGACCAAAAAGTTTGAGGAGCACTGCATTAAACTGATACAAAATAATTGCCATTATGATACATAAGACTAAATAAAATCTCAGAGTCCCACTGCACAGCAACGAGTAACATGCATCTGGTGATAACTTAGGGAACAGGGTGTAATTCACGTTTAAAACCAGTGACAAGAAAAAAATTTAATGAAGAAGCAGTTGTACTTTGAATACTAACAAGCACACAGACATATGCAGAAGGCTTAATTCGAACCTCGCAAAATCATATACCTAATATGTCAAACCCAACAACTGAGGGAAATGCACCAAATTACTGTTTCCCATAAGCACTCAAAAATTCAACTTAAAAACAAAAACACTACCCGTATGTATTCTTCATTTACTACACTTGGAGGACAGTACCATACGAGGCAGATTATAAATTCTACAGTATCAGTTCCGTTTTGAAAACAACTGGTAATCTGGCATCTTTAAAAGAGCATTCCTATAGCTATACATTTTTCTTCAAATATAAACTAATACATTCTAAGACATATGTGTGTTGATATATGTTATCAAATTCAAGCTTGAAAGTAAATAAGACAGGTCATTACTAATTATCTCAGTTGTTATTTTATCTGGGGGAATATGTCTTATGATAATATGCAGAATGGCTAACCAAGTGTCCCCAAATACAGTACAGAACTAATCCGATTAGCAAAGTTNCCGAACCCTCGGCGGGAGCGCCGCCGCGCTTCCCAAGCGGCGCACTATTGCAGTGCGCCACCGGGCCGGCCCCCTGAATATAAATTTTTGATGTTATATAATGAAATGTGTCAACATTTGAAAGAACTGAATAGCTCAAT
Source organism: Galeopterus variegatus (assembly GCF_000696425.1). Lineage (NCBI taxonomy): Eukaryota > Metazoa > Chordata > Mammalia > Dermoptera > Cynocephalidae > Galeopterus > Galeopterus variegatus. Next base: position 473,963 of record NW_007726773.1, read on the forward strand.
AGTCTCCAGATAATGGATGCATGATGTTTCAAAATGATGCATGGATAAATATTCATTCCAAGTGCAAAATAGACCAGTGAATTTTAATGTAACAAAGTATAAAAAGTTTGCTTATAGGGTTTCAGATTCTAAATGGCAACTAACCTTTAAGATACTACCACTTATAGGGTTTTGGTGTGGTAGCAAAAGAAACATATCACAATTATCTGCAAATGTTATTAATTACTCCTCCCTTTTCCAACTATGTATTTGTAAGAGGTAGATCTTCTTCAGATACTTCAACCAAAACAACATCACTAGAGACTGATGTTTAAGTGGAGAGGAAAATCCAGTTTGTCTTTTAAGCCAGTCATTAATGTGA
>NW_007726773.1:475623-476374 GCF_000696425.1 Galeopterus variegatus
TTAAAAAAAAAAAATCTGTCAAAATTAAAATATAATGAGCAAGAAGTAGAGTGGAGAACAAAGTAACTTTATACGCAATTGTGAACCTCAAGTGTTAAGAAAAACACTGTTAACTTTGAAGGGAGAATAGCCATCCATGAGAGTAACAAGCTATCTCACTTCAGAACCATTCTAAAAAGTACCTTTAGAGTACTAGTAATTCTTAGAAGGAAATAAATTTAAACACGTTTGCTTTAACAGGTCCATCCACTCTGTGTTGAATCCTACATCACACAAGTGCTCAATCTTATAGTAGGCACTATATGCAAATAAGCATGAGACATAGTCCCTTGCCCACATGGTTTAATGAAGGGACAAAATGAGTAATACAAACCTTACTGCCATATGTGTCTAGATAAAGGAAGAATCAAAAAGGCTAGATCAGTAAAGGGAAGGATGATTATGACAATAAAAGACAGACAAATCCCCGACAGAGGAAAAACAAGGGAAAAAGCAGAGTCCACTGTGCAGGAAGCTACTGTAAAAGGGAAGAGATTCCAGCAGATGGGACTAGCAGAGGGTAGAGATGACAGCTGGAGTTTTCAGAGAACTGCTTTGGATTAAGTGTATCTAGAAATGTGTACGGGTAATTTTTTACTATAGAAATGACCAAATTAGGCAGCCAACTAAATGTGAGAGTAAGAGGAAGCTAAGAACTATTATCGCCAAGAGAACAGAAGAATGACGTATCACTGACATATGAAAAGTCACT
>NW_007726773.1:477119-494627 GCF_000696425.1 Galeopterus variegatus
ATATGTTAAGACAACTAAAGACATGAGAATGGATATCAGGTGAGAGAACAGACCTTTGTCATTGCTACCACTCTGGTCCAAGCCTCTATCATCTCTCCCCTGGATTACTGTAATAACCTCCTACTTCCACCCTTGCTCCCCCCACTGTCTCTTCTCAACATACCAGTCAGTGAGTCTTTAAAATGTAAATCAGATCATATCACTATTCTGCTGAAAACCCTCCAGTGGCTCCCCATTTCACTAATAATACAATCCAAATCTTGAGAACGTGTTTGTTTACAAATCCCTTCATGATCTGCCACCACCAACCCCCTTCTTCTCCAGCCTAACAGCCAACTAGTCTTCCCCCTTGCTCATCTACTCCACCCACACTGACCTCCTTGCTCCTCCTTGAACATGCTGGGCTTGCTCCCACCTTGGGACATTTGTCATTACTATTCCCTCCCTGCCTTGAGAACTCCTAGTTATCTAACTCCACATGGACACCAACTCTTTGCTTCCTTCAACACTGTTCAAATCCCACCTTCTTATTGAGGTCCCACCCTGACAACACTATTTAGAATTGCAAGCCCCACCTTCAACCTAATACTCCTGATCCCACTTCCCACTTTTTCCCCACAAACTTATCACCTTCTATACTGCAATATAATTAACTTATGTTTATTATTTTTGCTGTCTCCTATTACTAAAATGTAAGCACCCACAAGGACTGAGATTTTACTCACTAAAGTATCCTAAGCCTGCAAAAAGTAGGCACAAATATCAAATTGTTGAATTAATGAACTGTGTGCAAAGGGGTCAAAGATAATGAAAACTGAAAGCAAAAACGTCACTATGGGGAAAAAAAAAGTCACTGTGTTTCTATATCAGCTCTTACCCTGACCATTTCTTCCAATATTTCCTGACTCAGTAATGGTCTTGCCATCTAGATGCTAAGCCAAAAAAAGCCTGGAAACCACTCTAGACTTCTCACTTCCAATTCTCCCACAGCCAATTCATCATCAAAAGCTGTAAAAATTAGGTCTATTATCTCTAGAACATGATTCCTCTATTCCACTCCCATTGCACAGTTCAAACATTTTTCATCTCTAAACGAGACTATGAGGTCCATAACTGAGCTTTTTTGCTTTGATCTAACCAGGACTAGTTAATGGGTTTTAGATAGATATGACAGAGTATGATGGGCAGGAGAAAGCAAAGTGAAGGAGACTAGAATACTTGAAGGCTAGAAAAATGAATTTTAGGGCCGACCCAGTGGCGCACTGCTACAGTGCGCCGCTTGGGAGCACGGTGGCACACCCGTCGAGGGTTCGGATCCCACGTACAGACCGGTTCCCGCTCACTGGCTGAGCGAGGTGCGGCCGCAACGCCAAGGGTTGCGATCCTGTTGCCGGTCCCAGTCCGGTACAGGCGCGACACTGAGGGTTGCGATCCATTGCCGGACACAAAAAAAGACAAAAAGGAAAAAAAAAAAGAAAAATGAATTTTATCTTCTCTTTCTTTCCTCTTATTCATGCGTACTTTCTCATGTACTTCAAGTCCAGCTTAAATATTATCTCCACTTTTGAAGCCTTCCCCAGTTTCTTCAGGCAAAGCCCACACTCTTTTCTGCTTTGTTCATAACTCCATTAGAGCACTTACTGTAGCAATTATTTTATCAGATACTGGTTGCCCCACTGGACAGGAATCTAGTCTTATTCTTTCTAGCACAGGGCCTAGCACCAAAAATACGTGTTGAACAGATGAATCAACACTTCTGCCTAGAATTGGCAGTTATAAAGAAGGAAATCCAAGTTTGAATAAAAATAAGGATTCCAAAGACAGAAGAAATATAAATTCTCTATATAGTTACCAATAAATAGTAAATAAAAATACTAAACCCAAGGGGGGAAAAAAGGTGAAACACAGGATAAGAGTAATAGATAATAGAAATCCTCATGAAAATACTTAATAGAGAAATAGATCATTTAGAATTCACAGAGATATGAAGAGGTAGAAGAAATGCTAACCCAAATTAGTCCATAAAACTAAAACATACTCTCTCAGATAGGTATGTTCGACTAGAAATAAATTAAATGGATTCATAAAATGTCAATGATATGCAGATTACTTTAATTAGGGGGAAAGCATTGTAAAACATATCAACACTACCCTCTAATTCCATCCCCTCAAAAGACACCCAACTATGTAGAATTCAATCATTAGAAAAATGGACTCAAAGAAAGTATCTCAAAAACCAGCAAAATTACATTCACAGAAGGAACAAAGTTATTAAAACTAAAACTCTTAACACAAACCCAAATGAGGTTTTATTTTTTCTTATAAAATTCTACATTTTATAGACCTGTGCACTATTAAAAAGAAATCAAGAGTCCAGAAAAGCAATTTTTAGTAATAAGCAGGTACAATTCTATGCTTCAGGGAAAATGTAAAAATATTCAAAATAATGCCTATCTTGTTTATACTACCACATAAAATAAACAGCTTACTCACTGTAAATGGCTTAGTCACTTATAATTAAGCAGGTTCACAACCAACAAAGGTAACACTAGAGTAATGGGTCTGAAGCTTTTCTGGGTCCCAGATCCCTGAGACCCCAATGAAAGCTATGGTGCTGTCCTACAGAAAAGCACACATATATACAACATATATCTAGCATTTTAAATATGTCACGGCAGTCACAGAGCCCCTGCTGTCTATTTATGCCTTCCTAGAGATCCAAGGAACCACTGAAGAACTGTTAGTTTAATGACCAGAAATAGCAAATACATAAGACTCTACAGAGAAGGAGTTAAACTGTTAACAGCTCTACAGATTTTTTTCTCAATCGCCCAGGAAATTTGAAACACTGAATATAAAAATCCCTACTGGCTGGATTTTATCAAGTGATATACACCCAGACTGAGCTAAAATACAATCAATATGGCCTTAAAATAAACCTAAAACCTAAAGTGCTTAAAAATAAGATATAATACTAATAACAGTATAATAAAATCGCTAATATGTATTGAGCATTCACTATGCACCAAGCATGTTCTGTTTTAAATATAGTCATATTTATATATAAATGTAAATAATTATTATCTTCATTTCACAAATGAGGAAATTAAAGCACAGAAGGGTACAAAGGGAGTCAAGGAACAATGACATGAAAAAGAAATAACTAATGAGGTTAAGAAGCAAAAAATTCCACTACAGTATACCATCTAATAGCAACTTAGACCTACATTTGTATTATCACAGTTCCACAAAGCAAAAATATACTGTCCTAACTTCATAATGAGTGACAGTCTTGATCCTCTTCCATACCCCTGCCAAAACAATCCTTATAGAACCATACTCACTTTGGAATGCCCCATAACCAGAAATGTGAACACAAAATGTTCAAAAGGAACTCAACAATGAAGGATTTAAAAGATGAAAAATGGAAGATTAATTCTGAGGATAACAAATGTTAGCTTTCTAAATCACTGTCTTTTATATAAGTACCATCAATATATCATGCTTTGGGAAAATTAATCACTTAATAAGACGTAAAAAATCTGAAATAGGGCACTTTATTCTACAAAGGAAGTTCCAGTTTCCCTACCTCTGCCTTTTAGCAAGGCTCTCCCCCTCCTCTTTACCATCTTGGTGCTGTCATCTTCCACTCCAGGGACAATGACAAAAGTAGAGAAAATATCACAGGTTTAATGGGTCTTATTAAATCTCATCAATCAAAAAACAAATTTCAGATTCCTTGGATATGCCTATACTACTCCCTAAACAATGTAACATACAAAAAATATTTGTTGAATGGTTGAATCTTCTCCAGCGTAAAATGCATGTGTTGAAGGTATTACTTTAACATTTTCTACCTTCTATAATTTTATACTACAAATTATTATAGCATCAAAATAATGCAGTGAAACAAATTTATCTTAATCAAAAAGTTACAATTTACCATTTTGTTAGATTCTACATCCAAGAAAATAATTTTATACTACAAATTATTATAGCATCAAAATAATGCAGTGAAACAAATTTATCTTAACCAAAAAGTTACAATTTACCATTTTGTTAGATTCTACATCCAAGAAAAAAAAAAGACTCATTTTTTAGATCAGTGTATGCAGCTATTGTTAATCCACGACATCACAAAAAATTTATCAAGACCAAGATGGCCACTAGACCAGACACCTTCCTCAAGAGTGCACTGGCCAAGGAGCCAGTGCTGCTCATGTCTTTCACCACTGGGGACCTAACCACAATTTTGCCCCCACTCAGTCCCTATACCAAGTACGCCATCATGATCAACCAGGCCATGCCCTACAACTACCCAGTGCCTCTCTGAGATAATGGGAACATGCCCAACGTGCCCGGCCACCCCCACGACCCTCAGGGCCCCAGCCTGGAGTGGCGGAAGAAACTGTAGCATCTCTACTGACAGAGAGGGGGCCATCTCCCCTTTAGCCTCCAATTAAACAAGTGAAAATTTTTTAAAAAATTTATCTGAGAATATTCCTTTTTTAAATAATAACAACATAATTTCTTATAGCTTTCTTTGAAACGTTTGATATGATACAACAAAATCATGGATTTTTTCTTTTACATAACCAACAAACTTTTTGAATTAGATATGACGAAATTAATTAGCTCCATTAAACTGAAGTATTCCACTGCTTTAGTAATAATAGTCTAAATCAAGTAAAGGATAAAAATTAAGAAACAATGGAAATAAACATGCATATATGCATATTGAACATATGCCGCAAAAAAGTTCCCTCTGTATTTAATTCACAAACTGAAACACTTGCTCCTGATTTAACTGTTAAAATATCTCATTGCAAACACACACAGTTTAATAACTATACACAGAACTTCTTGGAAGCTGGTATCAATTACATTTAATTTTTATGCAATAAAAATCCCTCTCAGTATACAAAGCATACGAGAGCAAAAGTTCAGACTAAAACATTCCCTAATATTAAGTGGTATTTTTTTAAGTACTACATATACTTGCTGAATATCAATTTACCAAAACAAGCAAGGATGGCTTTATCTTGGCAAAACTTAGAATATTGTTTCTTCAGCATCTTACAAGGCAGCTTGATTCACCACATTCTTCCATACACTTTGTTCTATATCTTCACACCCCAAATGGAAATTAAACTCTTCTCAAGTAATAGCCAAAATTTCATTAATACAAGAAAACACACAGGGCAGAGAAATAGCATGACATGAGTAACAGAGATACACAGAACAAGAGATAGAACAGCCTTCATAATGACCTTGAAAAAGCAAACATGAGTATATGTTGAGACAGAAAATCTATAAGACATGCACAGGAATCACATTAAATAATTCTAGTCCCACTTACCTGATGAACTTTCAGTAAATACTGTTAATGTCTGTCCTCCAACACTTTGCAAGACAAATGGATGTTCTCTAGGAGTGCTGACTGAAGCTGGTTTTCCACCAATATCATGAATATTTGCAAGATCCTCATTCAAAGTAAATGACACCTAATAGACACATTAACCAGAGTTTATTACAATAAACTTTTGTACTCAAAGTACTACTGTACAAAAATTTTGATTATAAATCAAATATTTATTTTAAAATGAGTCTTTTCCAGTCATTTTATTAAACATTTTTTAAACTTTATCAAAAAATCCTCAATACTTAGTCACAAAAAGAGTATCTATTCCCATGTCAAAGTAATGGAGCTAATCTACCAATATAAGGAACGAAAGCTTTCAATTGTTTTCTCTGGTCTGTGGGCTGAAGAACTCTTTCCAAAACAAGAATAAAATTATTTTTTTCCTAAGGTCTCTGAAGTCAGGTGATCATGTCTTGTTACTTTATATCCTTAAGACCTAGCTAAGTGCCTGGTGTTTAGAAGGAGAACAGTATTTGCTGAATGAGTGAATATTTTAGGAATATTAAGAAAGTGATTATACTTGAAAGGGGGGAAAAGTGAGCTATTTACTCTGAAAAGCTTAAACACTCCATAAACAGAGAACATATTTCCTTTTTAGTTCTTAATGACTGTGAGTACATCGTACTGTTTTTCTTTTGAATATTTTAACAAATACACTAAATATTTTCAAGGATAACTCAGTAATAAGGTTTAGAATAAAAAGACAGTACATATTCTTTCAAAATGATTTTTACTGCATACCAGATCTCCCTAAAAGAACATCAATTTTTATATTAAAGGGATTTATAAACATAAAATTACTGATATTCCAAGCACACAGGAAGATCACAAAGTATTTATTAAATATCTCACTACTATGTGATAGGTATTGTAAATTATGAACTGGACTCATTGGGTCAAGATCCAAAACCTTCAAAAATCCAAATCAAATGCCTTTGCCACACTGAAGTAATGCAAAAGTAAGTACTATTAAAGTATTACTGAAGACATACTAGGTTCCATAATACTGAGAAAGGTGATACTTAGGTTAGGTCAAAGAAAAATGCTGAAAATGAACAACTAGAAAAAAGTCCATTCATTCAAGCAAGGGTGGCACTTATATCTTTATGTGTTCCTGACCATCAGCCATTCATTTGATGCAGAGTTCCCAGAATGCAAACAACACCCTCTCTTTCTTTATTATTACTAATGAAGAGAAAATAATCTCATGTTTTAAATAAAACTTTCATATAAATAATCTCACCTCTGTCCTTCCTTGATTCCTAAAAGAGAGGAAAGAAAATATTTCAAATTATTTTGGTTTCATGTTGTTTTCAAATGAGAGCTAAGAGCAAAATAATGTTACTTCATATTTACATAAAATACTACATTTACAGAGATAACTAGTATTTACCCTTGGCTCCTGCCTAACTATCCTATTTGTAATCCTGTAGGGGAAAAAAAGTCCCATTAATCCCACATGATTATTTCAGATATTATGAGTCTGTGACATTTAACACTATTATCACCTGCCCTAATTATATATTGTCAAAATAATTACCTTATTACAATTCTTATCCTCATTTCTAAACATTTTTACCATTCAGCAGCATGAGAATGCATTTTTAAAACCAGATCTATACAGTACTTCAACAAATTTTATTATTTATTTTTTCTAGGTGAAGAGGTTTCATTTACCTAGCAAAATCTTAAAAATCAAAAGTTACTAAACTTTTTAAAAGTCTAAGCAAATTTTCTCAATTATAAAAACAATATATGTCCATTATATAAATATTTTTAATACAGGCAAGCCAAAAAAAAAAGTTTTAAAATAGCCATAATTCCACTGTTAACACCTTGGTACCATTAAATATCCTTCCATACAATAAATATGGAATTAATGTATACTCTTTATAACAGCCTAATTTTTTAAAAAATGTATTAAATACCTACTATATGCAAAGTACTAAGTGTAGGGTCCCTGTCCGCAAGCAGAAGACATAAACAGTACATCCATAACTATAAAATGAGATAAATTTCAATGTTCATTTAACAGAGCCACAATATGCCAGGATCAGATAGGAGGACACCATTTCTTTCATTTTAAGAGTTATGGGCAAAAAAAAAAAAGGGGGGGGGGGCCTCGCTAGTTCCCTGAGCCCTTTTAGAGTGTACTAATCCTATTCATGAGGGCAGAGCTATTATGACTTAATCACCTCCTAAAGGCCCCACCTCTTAATACTATCATGTTAGGTCTGAGGTTCCAACATATGAATTTTAAAAAAAAAAAGGGGGGGGGGGGGGGGCAGCTCAACAAAGAAGCAGCTTGAGTTGAGCCTTGAACCGTACTAGGATTGCAACAGGCTGAGATGAGCAAAGTCACAAATGACTGATCAAATTTGGCTGAAAGGAAAAGGAAAAATAAGGAATAGTATGAGATGAAGTATAAAGGAGAACTAGGGTTAAACCACAGAAGATCTTGAATATCACAGTACAAAGTATGTATGGACTTTATTCTTTAGGCAACAGAGATAGATACACAGGTATTGTCTGAACAAAAGAATAACAAGTACAAAGATATGCTCCAGGAAACTTGCACCATAAAATATATATAGTATGGACAAAAGTTGATTAAAGATATTGTATTAGTCTGTTTTGTATTGCTATAACAGAACTACCTCAGACTGGGTAATTTATAAAAAACAGAGGTTTATTTGGCTTACTATTCTGAGACAGCTGCATCTGGCATGGGCCTCAGGCTGCTTCTACTCATGGTGGAAAGCTGCGTGGCAGGTAGCCGGCGGGTACAAGCAGATCACATGGCAAGAGGAAGCAAGAGAGAGAGGGGAGGTGCCAGGGTCTTTTAAGCAATCAGCTCTCACAGGAACTAAGAGTGAGATCTCATTCAGGATCCCCACCCCCCAGAGAGAGCATCAATGCATTCATGAAGGATCCGCCCCCATGACTCAAACAGCTTCCAGCACTGCCACCCTGTGGACCAGATTTCCACATGAGTTTTGGTGGGGACAACACATCCAAACTCTATCAGATTTGAAGACCAGTTAGAAAACTGTTTTCCATAACACCCAGCTTAGTTCCAATCTGCCTCCATTCAGTCGTTCAATCACTTATTCTGTCGTTCAATCACTCATTCTGTCATTAAGAGTTTACTATACACCTGCTACACATTATGCTGCATGGTATAAGATGGGTATCGGTCCTTGTCCTCAAGGAGGTTGCCCAGTTTAATGAAAATAGGTCCAATCCATGAACAATTATGAACGAGGTAGTTTATATCTTGTCATAATGACAGTGAATGGCAATCTGGAGTTGAGTGATAAAGAGTCTCTTAGGCCAGACTAAAATTCTTTAACAAACTTCTTTAGTAGGACTTCTCAGACTTTTATATATTAAAATGCAATGTCGGGCCCGCCCGTTGGCGCACTGGAGAGTGCGCCGCTTGGGAGTGCAGCGGCGCTCCCGCCGAGGGTTTGGATCCCATGTGGAGACCGGTTCCCGCTCACTGGCTGAGCACGGTGCGGGCACAACACCAAGGGTTGTGATTCTGTTGCCGGTCCCCGGTACGGGCGCGACACCGAGGGTTGCAATCCCGTTACCAGTCAAAAAAAAAAAAAAAAAAAAAAAACAATGTCAATCTCCTTTTTATTGAGGAAGTCCCTAGAACAAAAGTGAAACAATTTTAAGATTTCACATTAAAAATATGAATTTCTAGCTTCTCTAACAAGACTGGAAGATTTGACAACAATTGGCCCCCAATTCAGCATGACAACAATCTCCTTGACATGCACTGGGGCAGGCAATGAATTCACCACAGTCCCTTCCCTATCACTCCCAAATTTAGCTCCCAGAGGCATTTAATTTAGCTAGCTTAGGTGTGGTAGACAAAGCAAAAGCAAAGAGGCAGAAGACACTCCCATAATACTTACTGAATTGAACTGAGGCTAATGCAAAAATCTACATAAAAAGTAATAAAGGCTTGAACCAGGTAGTGGTAGAATGCAAGGAGGAGGTGCGTGGGAGGGTCACTGAACTGTTAGAACTGATAGAAGAGGAAATGACTAGAAGTGGACAGCAAAGGAAAAGGGATGAATTACAGATCATGTTGACATTTCCAGTCTGTGTAACTAGACAATCACCCAGAAGCAATTAGGAAACACAGGAGGGTAGGATAACTTCATTTTCGTGTGCGCGTGTGTGTTAGGAAACACAGGAGGGTAGGATAACTTCATTTTCGTGCGCGTGCGCGCGCGCGTGTGTGTGTGTGTATAAAAAACAGCATCTTAGCTGGAATAAGAAATTGATGAGCTCTGAATGAGTTAATTTTCTAGAAAAAAAAGTTAATCCTTGAAGACTTAAAACTTTTTTTAGAAGATGACATGTTCCCTTGTTTTAGTGTGTGAATGTATGAAATACACATGACCTTTTGCTGTTCTACATTACAACTACAATAAACCCATTGCATGATGACCTGTGTTCAAAATGATAAACATCAACTATTGTATAACACAATAATATCTTTGGAAATTAATGAAGTAAACATCTGGCCCATCCTTTCACAGAATTTCTCATAATGCTGTTCGTTTTCTCCTTCACTACTCCATTTCTCAACACCCCGCAGCTACTTCTTTAGATCCCAGTTTTATTCTTTTTGCCTTTTTTTAATCAATCATTTGTCCTTCCTTTTTCTTACACTGTTTAAATACTTCTTAGATTTGACACCAATAGGGCCTGACTTTTCATTATCACTGATAATCAACAAAGCACCACGTTTTCCCAGTTAAGAAAATGAACCAAATCACTTCAAGTCTCCAATTGTACTCAAGGGTTTTCTGTTGTTTTCATTTTGTTTTTAATTCCTATTCACACTTCTCCCTTCCTGAACTAGTCACCTCAAAAACTATCAGGTGAGGCCAAGCAAAGTAGCTATCTGAAGAGTGGGCTGGGTAAGATGGTCACAGTCCGAGTAGTATGAAGAGGATGTTCCTGGGGTGCAGAGGGCAGCTGGGGGCAAGGAACTAGAGCCCAGTTAGGGAAGGAGAGCACCACCATAAAGGAGCGGCTCAGCAAGAAGTGTGTCAGAGCCTAGTGGTGAGGGCATCCACATAGGAGGACAACCTGAAGCAGGGTGCTGGACTCCTAGTGGCATAAGGAGGGATCTCTATGGAAGAGAGAGGAAGCCTCACAGCAGGGAACGGAAGCCTGAACAGGGTGGGAAGGGTATCCCTGTGGATGACAGCAAAGGTGGCATCCCAATGAGGGGACCTAGAGCCCAAGTAGGGTGAGGAGGGCACTTTTATACACAGGGTGGGGTGAAGAGGCACTGAACAAATAAGCAAATATATTAAGGATAATAGGTTTCTCACTTTCAGAAAAGAGATACAAATACGAATACAAACTGGAATATATTCTGTGGTGTTGGATTGGAACTGGATATTGGTGTAAATTCATGATTTTCAACATATGTAGATACAGAAAATACAGATGTAAAGGGTTGTGTGTGTGTATATTCCCTAGTTCTGCTAACTGAGAGGGCCTGGGAGCTGCATCCAGATCTTACGGGGTATCTGGACCTTAGTTCTAAATACCATTCAGGATGGATCCTCTAAAGGGAACCAGGGTTCCTTTGAGAAATGGCTGACTTCAGGACTCATGCAGAAATGTACAAGAGGAGTCTAAAACATCGCTGTATGTCAAAAAGAAGGGCTCAAAGAATGATGAGGATATGTCAAAAGGACTTATACTACTGAACTGTATGCTTAAAAAATGGTTAAGATGGTAAATTTTACGTATTTTTTATTAAAATACGTAAAAATATTATGAATTTTTTTTTAAAAGGACATAGAAGCCAGCTAGAAGGATCTCCTACTGGCTAAATTTTGGACAACTTGAACATCAGAATAAATGATAAGGTAACAAATTGTGACCCACTGATTAAAACCAGAGTCCATGAGTTCATACTAAAACAAATTAACTAATTGAAATTTTGATGAGAAATACTTATATAGTCTCAAAATACCACCCCATAGAATACTTAACAATTACAAAGGAGAAAAGAGCAAATTTACTTGAAGAAGTTTAGAAGACAACCCTTAATCAAGTAATCAAGTTAACCACCAGCCCAATGGGACAAACTGCAAACACACAAACCTTGCTAGAATACATTAAGAATCCACCTTCACCTTTGTTATATTCCTGCCAAAGATGCATAACCCAAATCTAATCATGAAGGAAGATCAGACAAACCCAAATTTTATAAAATAATTGCCTTGTAAATGTCAACAGTATTGATATTTATATATTATAAAGTCAAGGAAAGACTTCAGAATGTTCTGTACTGAAGAAAATTAAAAAGACATTACAATGAAATGTAATGTAAGATCCTGGACTGGATCCTTTGCTATAAAACATTGATACAACTAGAAAAACTTGAATGAAGTCTAAGGATTAGATAGTAGCAATTTACTGATTCAGAGATGTGTATTGTGGTTATGCAGGAGAACGTCTTTGTAAGAAACGCACATTAGAATACTCAAGAGTGACATGGCATGATGTCAGCAACTTTCTCTCAAATGGTTCAGGAAAAAAGTTCTTTATACCGTTCTTCCAACTTTTCTGTAGTCTGAGATTGTTTTTTTTTTTTTTTTTTCCGTTAAATTTTTATTTTGTCAATATACAATGTATATGATTATTATGGCCCATCACCGACACCTCTATTTCATTCGTTTTTATAGCTGAGTAGTATTCCATTGTGTACATATACCACATTTTATTTCATTCGTTTTTATAGCTGAGTAGTATTCCATTGTGTACATATACCACATTTTATTTCATTCGTTTTTATAGCTGAGTAGTATTCCATTGTGTACATATACCACATTTTATTTCATTCGTTTTTATAGCTGAGTAGTATTCCATTGTGTACATATACCACATTTTATTTCATTCGTTTTTATAGCTGAGTAGTATTCCATTGTGTACATATACCACATTTTATTTCATTCGTTTTTATAGCTGAGTAGTATTCCATTGTGTACATATACCACATTTTCCGTGAGATTGTTTTAAGTATTAAATAATTTTTAAAATGTGCCCAGTTTACTTAACTGATCCCTTACTAAGGAATTTGAGGATGTCACTAATTTTTCTCTATAACAAACAGTGCTGAAATTAATAACCTTGTATATCAACCTTTACTTCACTACCTTGTTACTTCTATGGAATAAGTTCCTAGAAACAAATGGAACTGCTTGTTCAAAGGCATGAATATTTTATTATTAATTTTTATAGCCTTCTTTTTATCCTAATCCCACTCTGCTGGATGAGCTTATTTGTCTGTCTATATAATGGCAGAACCAACATAATGCTTGAACTGTGAGCTGGCAGAGAAAACAGTGGGATTATTATTCTACTTCGTTTTGAGTGGCAATATGTACATGTATATGTGTGTGTGCTATATATGCCATATGTATGTATACACATATACCTGTTGCCGGACTGCCTTTCAAAAAGTTTGTACCAATTTAAACTCCTATCAATAGTATGACACTGTTCTAAACTTAGTCAATTTTATAACAGAAAAATTATATCTCATTGATTTTCCATTTGCAGACTCTTTATTATTAGCAGGCCTCTACATGACCTGGAGTGTTAAATGTGTTTAGAAATAGAGCTAGAAATTAAAAGTCTCTGGGCAAAGCCATATTAGTACAGGTTGCATGATTGTCAGTAAAATACAACATGTACCAAACATTTGGAAAACAAGTATTCTGAGGCAGAATGGTTATGTAGAAAGAAGGTCGGCTTTAAAAGTAAACAAGCTAAAGCAAAACTATAAGCTAATTAAAATATAGATGTCCAAAGGTATAAAAATAATCCAACTACAATGGCTTAGGAACCTTGTAAAAACTGCTTAACAAAAATGGCCCAAATGTTACCAACTATTACAATAGGCTGATGCTCTCACCTTATTCATAATTGAACTCTCCTTTTTTCAGGTATTAAGACAGAATCAAATTTGAGAAGAGCTGCATCCCCAACTGCATGTTTTTTCCTGCCTCTCCCAATCTCTCCTCTGCCTCTGCCTCTCCCAATCTCTCCACCCTACATCCCCATCTCTGCTGGAATGAACAACCAAACGATGTGGATCTTCCTAACTTCTGGCCTATGCCACATGGCAAGCTGCTGCTTAGCGCTGGGAGATCTGGTAGTGAGAGGAGGTCGATACTCACACCACATTAGACACGATGCAGTGTCTACTGTCTGGACCATGTAGTATGGGTGGTATGACAGTAGGAGAATACTTACTTATCGACTAAGAATTTTACATGTATTGAACCTATCAGGTATTAAACCCATCTCGTTTAAACAGATGATGAAACAGAGGACAAGCAACTTATCCAAAGTCACATAGCTAGTAAGTGACAACATCAGGACTATACCTCAGGCCTGACTCCCAGGTCCATACTCATAATCAGTTTGCCATGATGCCTTTCTAAAACCTTAGTTGTTTTCATTTTTTACCCAAATATACTTTTTTTTAACCACAGGTAACCCATAAACTGGTTAATATGCCTCTAACAATCAATAGTTGATACACAAGGATACTTCAAAAAATTCGTGGAAAAAAAGAATTAAAAGATAATACAAATCTTTCCATGAACTTTTTGAAGTACCTCATACATCTTATAATCTTAAAAATATTTGAAGACAGTTTACATAGTCTATCATAAATTTCTCTTAAAAGCCTTAGTATCTTACCTTCAAACGTTCCTCATAGGACTTTTTTTTTTTTTTTTTTTTTTTTAGTTTTCTCATTATCCTAGTCTCACTCCACTAAATGAACTTAGTTGTCCGTGTCTCTCTTTAAGTGCATCACTAAAAACTGAACATAATGTTTGCACTGTGAGCTAACTGGCAAAGAAAAGAGTGGGATTATCATTCCACTTCATTCTAAACAACAAATGTCTATTAAAGGAGCCTCTGTTTATAGCCACTTAAATTTGATGACTTACATTAAGCTCAAAATCAATTAAAAATACTGATAACCTAGTCACATGCACTGCTAAGCCTTCCCTCACCCATCCTACACTTGTTTAATAGTGAATTTATTAATTCAGTAACAGCAATGAAAACTGAGTAAATTAGTAAATAAGACAGCTTGGAGAATACAGCCGGGAGACCTACTAGGAAACAAGCTCTTTTCAAGCATTTCCACAGCAATCTCAGGATACTAATTACTATAAATCTGTTCTTATCATTAAAAGGATCTAGATGTTCTACAAGACTGATTTATCAGGTTAAATAGAAAATCTGCTAGATCTTTTTTGTCTACATATAAAACACACACACGTACAAACTGCTCCGTATTTATCCCTTATATTGGTATAGAAACCCCTCCTCAACCACAATATTCCCTTTTAAGAAATTCTGGTGGATTTACTTTTTCTTCAACTATGGTTGAGAAAACTGATTAGAATACAGGGAATTCAAGTCACTTCTACTGAGGATTTTATTTTCAAGAGAATTCAGAGACTAGAATGAGGAAAAACAAGGAATAGAAATATTGGCTATGTACCCTAGGGAAGAGATAAAGAAAAATGGAGCAAAACAAACCAAGCCTTAGAATTAAATTTAAGAGAGAATGACAAAGAGAATAATATCAGGGTTCTGTACTATGTTCTGAAGTTAGCAACACTAGCCTAAAGAAGTTTCAGAAATACTTAGGTATGGACAGTGGAATAAAGAGGTTTTAAAATTTTGTCCATATTAAGCATCCAAAATAATCTGTATGTAGAGTTACCTAGAAAGGTTCATACCAAACTATTACCCATGGTCACCTCTAAGGAGTATGAACGGGGAAAACAGATGGCTTTTTCTTTTTATTTTGTGCAAAAGTAATTTTTAAAAAGCATGTAATTACTTATAAAATAAAACACACCCACAATATTTCTACAGGTCTTTGTTTGGACCTCATGATGAGTTAACAATGCCAGCTCATAAAATCAGCCTGTAATGCATGGAAGAATACATGTGCATACACGCACATCTGCTAATACTTAGTCTAACCATAAGGTTTATCATCAAAACTGGGACACTACTAATAATTGCACAGGGAAACACATAAACTGGGACTGTTGAAGGCAAACCTAGAGGTACAGCACCCCCATGTGTATTAGATGCAACTATGTAAACCATGTGCTTTAAACTAAGGGAAGAAAAGAGCTCCGTATTTTCTACCAAACAAGGACTGATGAAAAATTGCAGCTTATTGCTGAATTCTACCAAACGTTTAAAGAACAAATATCAACACTTCTTAAAATATTTCAAAAAACTGAAGTGGACAGAATTCTTCTAAACTCATCCTATGAGGCCATCATTACCCTGATACCAAAACCAGGCAATGACACAACAAAAAAAGAAAACTAAAGGTCCCTTGTTGAAAAGCAATTGGCAGTAGGTATGTGGATTCATTTCTAAATTTTGTTCCATTGGTCTATGTGTCTGTTTTTGTGCCAGTACCATAATGTTTTGATTACTATTGCTTTGTAGCATATTTTGAAGTCAGGAAATGTGATATCCCCCACCCCTGCTTTATTCTTTTTGCTGAGAAATGCTTTGGCTATTTGTGGTCTCTTGCTCCATATAAATTTTTGAGTTGTTTTTCCTATTTCTGTGAAGTATGTCATTGGTAGTTTGATGAGGATTGCACTAAATCTGTAGATGGCTCTGGGTAGTGGGGTCATTTTGATGATATTGATATAAACATAGAAAATTCCCCACACTCATATATATACTATAGAACTAACTTTGTTTTCCCTTTATAGTTCGCCCTAACAATTAACTAAGACTGTATCAAAAGCAGACATCCTGTCTCGCCCAATACATCTCTCAAAGCACAAAGCAGCTGTCCATCACATTTGAAGACATCCTACAACCTGTCTCATCTGATACATCTACCTATATAAACCCCAGCCCTCAGCTGATCAGGGAGGGGGGTGGGACATTACCCTCTGTCTGCCAGGCCAGGTCTTCCAAAATAAAAAGCCTCTCCTTTAAGTTCTGTCTGGCAAGTGTGATTGGTGATCCAACAGCAGCGAGCACTTGCACCCACAAGGGTCAGGGATTCACTGGGTGAAGGGGAATCCCACAGGACTTGTTTGTTACCATTGATTCCTCCAATCCATGAGCATGGGATGTCTTTCCATTTTTGTGTGTCTTTTATTTCTTTAATTAGTGTTTTATAGTTTTCCTTGTAGAGATCTTTGACCTCCTTGGTTAGATTTATTCCTAGGTATTTTATTTTTTTGTTGCTATTGTAAATGGAATAGCTTTCTAGATTTTTTTTTCCCTACAAGTTCACTGTTGGTGTATAGAAATGCTACTGATTTTGGTAAGTTAATTTTATGTCTTGCAACTTTACTGAATTTGTTTATCAGTTCTATAAGTTTTTTGGCATTTTAACAAACCCTAAACTACTTCATTTGTCTTATAAACATTCTATGGGATGGGAATACATTATTATCCACATCTTACATACAAGAAAGCTAAGGCTTAGAAGAGTAAAGCTCCAAACCAAACAACTATCAACAGCCATTTAGGACTAGAAACCAGGTCTTAAGCTCTAGTGAAATCACTCTACAACACCACGGTTTTCATTATCTAAGCCCTTTCTCCTTTAGTTGCCTTTCTTCAGTGATGTACATTCTGAGTTTTATCTTGGTGGTGGCTCCCTTTTCAGTAAAACCTAACATAAAAAAATTCTGAAGTCCATAAAAGAAAAGTAGGTGATTCTCTGCATAATAAAGAAGTCCACACTGAAAAAAATAATCAGAAACTTCACTAAAAGTACAGGGCCGGCCTGGTGGTGCACTGGAGAGTGCGCCACTTGGGAGTGCGGTGGCGCTCCCGCCGAGGGTTCGGATCCCATGTGGAGACCGGTTCCCGCTCACTGGCTGAGCGCGGTGCGGGCACAACACCGAGGGTTGCGATTCTGTTGCCGGTCCCCGGTACGGGCACGACACCGAGGGTTGCGATCCCGTTACCGGTCAGTAAAAAAGACAATAAGGAAAAAAAAAAAAAAAAAGTAT
>NW_007726773.1:495486-510995 GCF_000696425.1 Galeopterus variegatus
GAGACCAGTCCCCGCTCGCTGGCTGAGCGTGGTGCGGGCGCAACACCGGGGGTTGCGATCTCGTTGCCGGTCACGGTACGGGGTGCGACACCGAGGGTTGCGATCCCGTTACCGGTCAGTAAAAAAGACAATAAGGAAAAAAAAAAAAGTACACACTTTTTCTTTCAATAAAAGTATTACAGGGCTGGCCCGGTGGCGCACTGGAGAGTGCGCCGCTTGGGAGCGCGGTGGCGCTCCCGCTGAGGGTTCGGATCCCATGTGGAGACCGGTTCCCGCTCACTGGCTGAGCACGATGCAGGCGCAACAGCGAGGGTTGTGATCCCGTTGCCGGTCCCTGGTACGGGCGCGACACTGAGGGTTGCAATCCCGTTACCAGTCAGTAAAAAAGAGACAAAAAGGAAAAAAAAAAAAAAGTATTACAAATCACAAAAATGTGATTTATCTACAACTTGCCAGGAATATGATCCTTTTATAATGTTAAATATACAATTAAATAACTATTTCCATATTATCTCACTGGATTCATATAAAAGCCCTGCAAAACAGGCAACTTTATTTTGAAAATCTAAACTCAGAAAGATCCAGTGACCTGTATAAAATCTAACTGATAGTAAGTGATCTATGGCCAGTTAGCTCACTTGGGAGATCATGGTGCTATTAACACCAAGGTTAAGGGTTTTAATACCCATACTGGCAAGCTGCCAAAAAAAAAAAAATCTAAAAAAAATATGAAGTATATAAATTCCCACCTAAAAACAATTATATAATAATAGTTTAATGCCTCAAAAATGCCTTGTAAGTAAGTAAGTAAGTGATCTAGATCTAGTTCTAGCAGGAACTAGAACCTGTTGGAGTTTTCTTACCACTAAAAGGCCAGAATTTAAGTCTGGTTCTTCTATTAAATACGTAACCATTCCTTGAGAAAAGGAGATATTACTTGTTCCTACCTGACTTTAGAACTTTGCATATAAAAGCATGCCTATTTCCAATCAATATCTTGTTAAAACAAAATGAGTAACTAAAAGGTATGTCTAAAATAAATGCAAGCAACATAAGAACTAAATACTTAGGGCATAAACACGTGAAGGTATCAAAGTTTCTTACTTTAAAAATACGACATTATCCAAGCATATAGCGCTGTTTTCCAAAGAACAAAACCCAGACAGCATCCACTAAATCCAAACTCCAGAGCTGACTGGCTTTAATGAGGAAACTCTAAAATGATCCCCTGGAAAGTATAAGGTTTTCGACCGAGACTATGGGTATTTTAGACAAAAAGAGGCCTAAGCTCTATACTTTGGGAGAGCAAAGAGGAAAAATTTAAGCTTTAAAAATGCTCACAGTTATTTACTAACAATCTCACTTTTGGAACTATAGTTTAAGAAAATAAAAGAATAAAATATCTATTGTTACTAAATTTGTAGCAGCAGTTTTCATTTACTGATTCAACAAAAATCTACAGTGTTTACTATGCTAAGCACTGTTCTAGACACTGGAGATACGAGTATAGCAGTTATCAAGACAAAAGTCCTGATCTTACAGAGCTTATATTCAAGATGGACAATACACAAACAAATAAAAATATGGTATGTCAGACAGGTACAGTAGAAGATGAGTAAATACTTATCAGCTACATGAAAGAATTGTGATTAGAAAAGAGGGTAAGCAGGGGTAGAGAGTACAAGGTGCTATTTTATATAGGGTGGTCAGAAAAGGCCTTGATGAGCTGATATTTCTACGGAGACCTAAAAGAAATGTGGGAACAGGACACATGAATATCTAGAGGAAGAGCATTCCAGAAAGAAAAAACAGAATACCAATTACAAAGTCTGAGCTACTTCTGAGATATTCAAGAGGAAACATCAAGGAGGAGCTCAGAATTATCAGTCTGGAGTTCAGAGAGAGCCCAGGCTTGAGCTATATATTTAAATACCACCTGGTATTTAAAGCCATGAGACCAGATGAGACTACCTAGGAAGTAAAGGGAGAGAAAAGAAAAGAACTAAGGACTAAGCCCTGGGGTCATATAACACTTAGAGACTGAGAAGATGAGAAGTTAGCAATAGAGACTGAGAAGAAACGGCCAATGAGGGAAGAGGAAAAGAGAGTGATATCACAGATATGAAGTGAAAAAAGGATTTCAGGAAACAGATGATCAACTCTGTCAAATTCTGTTGAAGGTAAATTAAGAGGGCTGCTAGTTGGCTCTTAGATTTAAGAATGTGGATGTAGAAGATTGTAAAAAAGGAACACAAATTATTTGCAGCAACTCCCATCAACAGGTAGAGTCTATTGTCCTACCTTGAATCTGGGCTTGGCCATATGAGTTGCTCTGGACAACAGGACTTTAACAAACATGACTCAAGCACAGACTCACAAAGTGCTTGTGCACTGGGGCTTCCCTTCTATTTTGCTACTATGAACTCTTCCACCATCATGTGAATGAGCATGCTGGAACGAAACAAATGGCTGGTGCCTCAGCCGATATCTAGCCAACCAATCACAGACACAAGTGAGGTCATCCTAGCCAGGAAGGCCAGCCAGGTCAGCCCCAACCAGAAATGTTCCATAGAATTATAAGCAAATATAACGGTTTTTGTTCTAAGCCACCAAGTTTTGGAGTGGTTTGTTTTGAAGCAAAAACTAATTGATAAAGAAGAGGATATTGGTAACAGACAAGAGTAGGCATGGGAATCTGACTGGAGTTGGATTAAGAATAAATGGACAAAAAGAATAGAACACAAGGCCTCCAGTTGACACCAGCTGAGCTCTGGAGGCTTCCCTTTCTAACAAGACCATTTTCCTCAACCAGGAAACTACACTGTTACATTTTTTACTAGATGTTCCCTGCCCCCTTCCAAAGCCTCTATAAATAGATACAGGGGCACAGTGTCAAAGTCCTTCTACCGAAGAACTTTCCTTGGTGCATCCAGTTATGCCCCACCCAAGCACACTTCCTTGCAGGATGTAGAGAGGATGGACAGATGACAAAACTACATTCTCTGCTGCTTCACTACCATAAAGTTTTACCAATGAATTTGAAGTTATATGTACTCCACCTGTCACTAGGGGTATGAGTGTGAGGATAAGCATGTATGTGCGTAAGCATGTCTCCTTACAGGGCACCCAACCATCTCTTGACAAGCCTTGACATGCACATTATTCCTCATTTCCCAAGTAAATTCTCTATGTGACCAAGAACTATAATCATATTTCAAAGCCCTTGTAAAATTTTCAATAAACAGCTTTTTCAAATGTCAATAATATGTAAATAACTTACTTGGCAATCCGCAGTTTCCCAACTTCGCCTCTTCCAGGGGCTTTAGCCCACTGCTGTGACAAATATTTAGGAACCTAAAACAAAGTAAAACATTAATAAGACTGTATTTTAGATCTTTTTAAACATAAAATAATATACTGTTTCTATTTTATTTTCTGCTTCTATATAATTACCAAGTTTTCACTGTATGTCTTGTACTATAAGGGATACTAAGACACATAAGAAATGATTTAGTTCTCAAAGGGCTTAAAGTCAATCTAGTTGGTGACACAAAACTAACACAGTGTCAAATGAATTAACGATAATAAATTGCTAACAAATAAGTACAATAATAGATCAGAGAAGAGGAAGACTACCAGAAAAAGCTTCTCAGAGGAGGATGATACTCTGACTAGAGTGATTTTTTTTAGAGACACCACTGGGTTTAAGATGATTTCAAAAGTCAAGTTTTATTATGTATAATACTGTAACTACTATAATGTAGGATCTGCTGAAATAAAAGGAATATTAAATGTAAGAGCCAACATTTACATACTACTACTTTCTTGACAGTGTCAATAAGCACTTTACGTAGACAAATGCATTTTATCCTCTCATCAGTACCTATTAAGTAGGTACTATTAATTGCCCCCATCTTACAGATGATGAATCTGGAGTACCCAGAGATTATATAACTTACGCAAGGTTATATAATTAGCAAATGATGGAGAGAGGAATCAAACCCAGGCACAGTCTGGCTCCAGAATTTCTGTTCTTAACCAATATACTATATTTTGTCTTTAACTAAATGCATGCAATCAGAGGGGTTTCAATTCTCAAAAAGGGAAAGGGGGGCCGGCCCGGTGGCGCACTGGAGAGTGCGCCGAGGGTTTGGATCCCATGTGGAGACCGGTTCCCGCTCACTGGCTGAGCGCGGTGCAGGCGCAACACCGAGGGTTGAGATCCCGTTGCTGGTCCCCGGTATGGGCGCGACACCGAGGGTTGTGATCCCGTTACCAGTCAGTAAAAAAAGACAAAAGGGAAAAAAATAAAAAAGGGAAAGGGAATAAAGTGTGCTAAATTCCTACTATGTATTCTTTCTCATTTCATCTAAGAAATTGTTTGGACTCTGGAATCAGTACATACTTTTAAGGTTATCCTATTATGAGGAGTAAATGAGATACTACATGCAAAGTATGAAGCATAATGTCTTAAAATAAGTACTCAATGAGTATTAGGTGTCATCATTATTTCTCACCATAATCTTGGAATGATAACATGAACGTGAATGCATAACTGAGTCAGAGACAGCTGCCAAAGCTGGAAAAGAAAAAAAAAGAAATTCTACCTAGCAAGACTTCATTTGCCAAAAAAACCCACTTGACTATTTGTTAGTATCTGTTACTGCAGTACCAGATACAGTAAAAATTCAGGAAGAGAAGGGTTAAAAGAAGAACCTGATGTTGTTTGTTCAATTATGTATGCATTCTTCACACTAAAACTTATTAAGCAACTACTATGTGTCAGACAATATGCTAGAGGTTGGGAAAAGAGGAAGGGAGAAGGCAGCCAAGCGTATGAGGTACCATGCTAGACATTTTACATCCATTATCCCATTTAATCCTTCCAATCACCCTGCAAAATTACTATCATTCTCTTCATTCTACAGATAGAAAACTGAGGCTCAGAGGATTGAAATAACACAACTAGTATCAGACACAAGACTTGACTCCAGATTGGTCTGATGTTCACTTTGCTACACCATACTGCCTTCTCAGGACCGTAAACACACTAAAGAATAATATCTAAAAGATCTATGGGAAAGAGTGTTTTAACAATTCACAACTTAACAAACTTTCAACTACACTGTACTCCATTCATTCAAACAAGCTTAGAGGATTTGGCAAACTCTTTACGGTAACTGCATCTATCCAGTAGGTCTCTTTCAATTATGGGTGACAGAAAACCCTCTTAAATATAAAAGAGGACTTATTGACCCAACTAACTAAAAATTCCAGAGCTTTAAGGTGGCTTGATTAAGGGCTCAAATGATGTCACCAGGACTCTTTCACCATTTACCTATTCTCTCTCCCATGTTGCCTCAATTATTTGACAGACTTCCCCACTATGTAGCAAGATAGCTGAAGGAGCCCCAGAAGAGCAAAAGTATCTTTCTCAAAACTCTCTAGCAAAAATTTGTCTCTCATGGCTCGATTAGGGCATGTGACCTTCCTCGGACCTACCACTGTAACTAGATATGAGATATTTTCACTGGCTAGCCAAAGTCAATGACATCTTTGGGGAACAGTAGTCAACACCATTAGAATCACACAGACTAAAAAGAGGGAGCAATGGTTTTCACAATTAAATCAAGGTGCTTTACAATGTCAGGATAAGTGGATACTGGTTAGTCAAAGAAGCAAATGTCCACAACATTACCTGTCAGAACTAAATACAGGATCTAATACTTTTCTTCATTGTATTCCAAGTTACTGGATCAATGAGCCCTATATTTAGATACCCTTAAGACCTTCTCATTATCACCAACAGTATCCCTTTCCATGATCTGTATTTCAAGCAAGTGCTCTGACCTCTATCTCCTAACTTCCCAGCTCTCTCCAGTACTTCAACAATTCTTCTTTCCCTTCAATTCACTGACTAATCAACATCTTCTCACTGCCCCCATCTGCTTCTGTCCTCACTTCTGTCTTTAATGAACATAGATTTCACGGTCCATTATAATCATTCCTTTCTTCTGTCTCCCTCCATCATACTGGCCTGGTAGAAACTTAATCCTCATTAAAACCTTCTCCTGGGCCGGCCCGGTGGCGCACTGGAGAGTGCGCTACTTGGGAGCGCGGCGGCGCTCCCGCCGAGGGTTCGGATCCCATGTGGAGACCGGTTCCCGCGCACTGGCTGAGTGCGGTGCGGGCGCAACACCGAGGGTTGCGATCCCGTTGCCAGTCCCCGGTACGGGCGCGACACCAAGGGTTGCGATCCCGTTACCAGTCAGTAAAAAAAAGACAAAAGGGAAAAAAAAAAACCTTCTCCTTATTACTGATCTATTTATCATTTTATTTTATTTTGTTATTCTTCAGTTTCTGTCACATTTGCACCTAAGCAGCTGAAGAAAAACAATCACACTTACAGGTCTCACTTTAAATACATGGCTATGAACATCAAGTAAGCCCTTAGTGATGCCTGTCAATCACATCTACATCTCCTGTCAATTATCTCCCCACTCCAGATGATTCAAATGTTCTCCTTATTTCTCAAACCTACAGCATGTCTTCCTTCCTCCTCCCTCTGTGCTGATGACCCGACTTCCTCTTCCACTGAGAAAAGGTAAACAAAAGAGAACTTCTAAATCTACCAATGGCCACAGTTTGACCTTTTCAATCTGTTTACCCCCTTAAAACAATAGACAAACATGGCCAATCACTCCACTTGTGCACTAAATTTCTTTTCCTGTTGTCTAATCAAGGACATTTTTCCTTCAGTTCTACCCTTTCTCTCCTCTACCCACTTCTCTACCAAATCATTCCCATCATAATAATAATAATGACAATAATAACAACACTCACAAAGTGCTCACTAAATGTGGCAGGAAGACTTTAAGATGGCTCCCCATGATCCCCACCTGCTGATGTCATACCCATCCACCTGCTTGTGTAATCCCCTCTCTTTGAGTGTGAGCAGGACCTGTGAATCACGGCAAAGGTGATGGGATGTTACTTCTATGATTAGCTGCATACGATTGTGACTTCTGTCTTGTTTCTCTCATTGCATTCTCATTTTGCACACTTTGATGAAGCAAGCTGCCATGTTGGAGAGGCCCATGTGGCAAAAAAACTAAGGGCAGGTTCCAGCCAAGAGCCAGCTAGGAACTTAAGACTCTCAGTCCAACAATCTTGGAGAAATTGAATTCTGCCAACAACCACGTAAGTTTGGAAACAGTCCTTCCCCAGTCAAAACTTCAGATGAGAATCCAGCCCTGGCTGACACCCTGATTGCAGCCAGTGAGAGACTCTAAAGCAGAGGAGCCAAGTAAGCCATGCAAGGACTACTGGCCCAGAGAAACTGTAAAATAATAAATGTTTGTTGCTTTAAGCTAAGAGTGTGGTAATAGGTTATATAGCAATAGATAACTAAAACATCAAGCAACAAGCACTCTTCTAAATGCTTTAAATATATTAACCATTTAATCCTCACAAAATCCTATTATTTTCTCCATTTTACAAGTGAGGAAACTGAGGCATGGGGAAGATAATTAATTT
Organism: Galeopterus variegatus; assembly: GCF_000696425.1. Lineage (NCBI taxonomy): Eukaryota > Metazoa > Chordata > Mammalia > Dermoptera > Cynocephalidae > Galeopterus > Galeopterus variegatus. The sequence continues at coordinate 503,023 of NW_007726773.1, forward strand.
GCTCAAGATCACACACCTAGTAAGGGCAGACTCTACAATCCTTTCCACTCACTGCCCCATTTCTCTGCCTCTCTTCTCAACCAAACTCCTTGAGAGAGCTACGTTGGCTGCCTACACTTAACATCTCTGCTACTTTGTTTGAACTTACTCTAGACAGGCTTTCCTCCTACCACTCCACTGAAACTGATCACAGGGTTTCCAGAGATCTCCATACTGACAAGACAATGTTTAGTCCTCATCTTACACACCTATCAACAACATTTGAGAACTAAGTATTTCTTCCTCCTTTGAATGCTTTCTTCATTTGGTTTCTCAGTCACCACATCCTCTTGATTTTCCTTCTATTTCTCTGGACCTCCTTTTTGTCTCTGCATCTAGATTCTTATTTTCCCGACCAACCTCTTAACTTCATAGGACCGTGATTCAGCCCTCAGACCTCTCCTCTTCCCTATATACTCATACACTCAATCTTACATAATCTCATCCAGTCTCAGGGCTTTAAATACCATCTGTTTAACGACAACTCCCAAATTTATAACAAGCCCAGGCTCTCCCCCAAAGTCTCAACTTTTACATGCTACTGCCTACTCAAACTCTCCATCTGAATATTCAGTAGGCATATCAAACTTAAAATCTCCACACTAAACTCTTATTTCTCCTTCATACACCTGCTCCTCCTGCAAGTTTCCATATCTCTGTAAAAGGGAACTCCATTCTTCCAGGCACTCAGGCTGAAACCTTGGAGTAATTCTGAATGTCTTTTTTTCTAACACTCCACATCCAACCAACTGACATATCCTGTCAGCAACATTTTTAAATTATATCCAGAATCCAGCCCCTTCTCACCAATTCCAGAGTTACTATCCTAGTCTAAGCCATCATCATCTCTTGCATAATTACCGTAACAGCCTTCTAACTGATTTCCTTGCTTCCACTCTTGCCTACGTACGGTTTATTCTCAATACAGCAGTCAGGGTGGTCATCTTACACAAGTCAGATGACACTGTGCTGTGGATTGAATTGTGTCCCCCAAAGTCCACGTATTAGAAATTTAACCCATACTGTGCCAGTGTTAAGAGGGTGGGAAATCCTATTATGGTAATTGAAAGGAGAGGCCTTGAAGAAGTGATTAGATTGTGAGGACTATGCCCTAGAAATGGATTAATAAACCCATTAATCCTAGTAAATGGATTAATAAACTGATGGTTTAATGGTGGTCATGGGCGTGATTCTTAGGGCTTTAAAGGGAGAGTATGTGAGAGTCTCTCTCTGCTCTGCCATCCGCCATCTCACAACGTCATACCCTGCATCACTGAAGTCATCACAGAAGAAGGCCGTCACCAGATGTGTTCCCTGGATTTTGGACTTCCCAGACTCAGAAAGTATAAGTGACAAATATTGTTTCTTTATAAATTACCCAGTTTCAGGTATTTCTCTTATAAGCAACGGAAATTAATACATACTGTTCTGCTCAAAACCTTTTCATTTATTTAACATACATCTACATAGTGCTTACTAAGTGTATCAGGTACTTTCCCAAACACTTTACAAATATTACTTCATTTAATCCTTATAACAATCCTATCATCATCCTGTTTTGAAAATGAGGAAACTGAGGCACCAAAAGTCACTATTTTCCCAGAGTCTCAAAAGCCAGGATTCTAACCTAGGCAGTCTGGCTCCACAGTCCATGCTTAGTCACCATGCCATGCTGCCTCTCTATGGCTACTAGCTTTCCATCTCACTCAAAATAAAAATCCTATAATGTCTTAGATGATGCAGCCCCTACTATCCCATAACCTCATTTCCTACTACTCTCCCTCTCACTCACCTGGCTCAAAACAAGCAGTCCTGTGAACGGTCCCAGCATGGTCCCCTCTGAGGACCTTTGATTTGCTGTTACTTCTGTCTGGAACACTCTTCCCACAGATATCTTCAGGGCATGCGCCATAAATTCATTTAAATCTCTGCTCAAGGGCCACCCTATCAATGAGGCCCTTCCCCACCTTATTTAAAATAGCATCCCCATTTACTTTCTAGACACTTTACCTTGCTTTATTTTTCTTCAGAGCAGTTACCACTTACTATATATGTATGGGTTTATTATCTGTTCTCCCTCCCACAATGTAATCTGCATAGGCAGATACTGCTTTGTGTCTTTTGTTTACTGCCATATCCCATAGCAGGAGCATAGTTATTATTTTAATGACTGGATATTATTGAAGAAACACTGTTACTAGCTACTATTAATGTAATTGCAATAATGGTAATATTGAAATATACCTAGAATACAGAATTTAATTTTAATACACCACATTTCATTCTCGGAGAAAAGCCTTATTTCAGAGATCTACCTTAAAATAAGGTGGAAGAAAGGGAAATGTAAATAGTGGAGTGGGGTATTTTCCAGCCAGCTACTTTCCCTCGCTGCTGATTCCTTGAAATACTGACAATATAGGCTTCCAGTCAAGATGGCGGAATAGACGGTCCCCAGCATCACTTTCTCCCCCAAATCAACCAATTTACAACTATTAAAAAGCAACGACAGCCAAGCTGGGGCTGCTAGAGCTCAAGGGAAAAGGAGAGACCTGCACAGTTCATGAAGGCAAATGAAGCCACGATGAAAGAAAGGACCACCTGCGACAATTTCGAGCCCCAGCCACTTAAAGTCTGGAGCTGGTGAGCACATGGAGCAAGAGCTGGCAAAAGCTGCTGTTGTGCCCTTTGTATGAAGTTGCTAGGCGATTGCTGAGGAGAAGAGGGCCTTAGTGGCCTCCAAGCCAGCAAGACCACTAACAGGGTTCCCGTGGACCCACAGAGGGGCAAGGAGCCACAGACAACTGAAAAAAAGGAGCCACTCAGAGGCCAGTGAGTCATTGCAAGGGACTGGCATGTGGCCCATCCCATGGGAAGTGTTTAGAGTGCAGGGGTCGGGGAGATGTGCCCACCAGGGGAACACTGAGGCACAGCACGGATAGCTGATCTGCCCTCCAATCAGCACAGGACCACTCAGTGGAGACTGGTCAGGAATACAGAACTGCAGGAGGTGCAGTTTGCTGAAAAGACTCAATACCCAGGTCAGAGTTTCCACACAACCCAGGTGCACCAGACCTCACAAGATCTGGAAGTACATACAAGATCAACTACTAAAACCTGAGCTACATAAAAAGCCTTCCCCTGAGAATCAACAGAAAAGCAGCAATTTAGCTTAACCACAGGAAATTCCCCCATTTTAGAAGTAAGCAAAGGACAACAAATTAGTTCCAGAGCATAGTTTACGTGGTGGGAACAGTGAATAATCCAACAAAGAACTGAAGGAAAAAACAAAATACCCACAGATCTGAGACAACGTTCTGATATTAACCAGTAAAGGTCTAACACCACCAAAGAACACCTATAAAACCTAGAAAAGCCAGAATCCCCCTGGGCTCCCAAGCCTGGGAGGCGGAATGGCCAAGCGCGCCCCACCCAACATCCACTACCAGCCCAGTGACGACCATCAAGCTGCCGCAGGATGCACCCCAGGCTCTCAGGCCAGGGCGGTGGAGGGCTGAGGGCCTCAGCCACACCTCCTCCCAACATCCACAACCAGCCCAGCGATGACCACTCAGCTGCCACAGGAAGTGCCCGTGCTACCAAGCCAGGGTGGTGGGGGGCCAATGGCCTTGGCCATGACATCCGCAACCAGCCCAGCAATGATCACCAAGTTTCTGCAGGAAGTGCCCCAGGGTCCCGAGCCTGGGTGGTGGGGGGCCGAGGGCTTTGGCCACACCCCCAACATGTGCATCCAGCCCAGAAATAACTCAACTGCCACTGGAAGCCCCCTGGTCTCCCCAGCCAGAATGAGTGGGGCCACAGGCCTCGATCATGCCTCCCCTTCTTCTCCCTTTTCCCACCCTATATCCCTCCCTCCTCCCCTCTCCTTCTTCCCCCCACTGCTCTGCAACAGCATCTTAGAATGAGGCATGGAGCCAGGGGAAGCCAAACCCAGCTGTAAGTAGGCAAGCTGCTGCCACCACCCCAGGGCACCACCAGGGTCCTGAAGCATGAAGCCAGGAGAAGCCAAACCCAGCTGCAACTAGGTAAGCTTCTGCCACCACCCAGGAGCCCCACCAGGGTCCTGGGGCACAGAGTGGAGGGAAGCCGAACCCAGCCACAAACAGGTAAAAAACACACCAAAAACACCATTTCCACGCAGGCAGCCCACCATAGCCATCTCAATTGCTATGGCTGCCACGATAGTGAGTAGTCTCTATAGCAGCAGTCACAGCCACCATGCAAAGGGTACACCAGACTCTCAACTGCATTGACACAGGAGAGGCACCAGCAGAGACCAAAAATAAATAAATAAGAAGAGGTCCTCTCTCTCCACAAAACACTCCAGAGTAATAGAAGAAGCACCTGATTTACGATAATAAGCGAGGACTTAATCACACCAGCCTCAGTACTAGACAGATCTAGGCAACAAACCAACAGAGGAACAGTTAATCTATCAGATGGAGAGAACAAATCTACGGTTATCAGAGGGAGGAGAAGGATGGGAGGGGGTAGTGGAGAGATTGGATAAGGGGCAAAAAGAATAAGTATGCTTTATAACAACGAATATGCTAATAAAAAATAAATTTAAAATAAAAGAAATACTGTTAAGATAAAGAGAACACGAGAATGTTTGGAGCCTTGGAATTCCTTGATAAGACCATACTTCTTCAACAGGTCAGAATTTTCTGTGATCAACTGCTGGAGACTACAATTTAGGCCTTTAAACAACAAAAAAATAGTTCTAAGTGAAGTAACTGTATGTCATACACTAAAACCAATTTAAGAATTAAATTCAGTACAATAAATTGTACTTAATACAAGCAATTGCCAACTTAAAAAGAGACTGTGTTCCAGAAGTTAACTGATAAAAAACAAGTTGAGCTCATACTGCATTGTCAACATTATTATAATAAAACTGTAGGTTCCCAGAGAAGCCCACCAGCTTATTTAATTCAGAAAGTTGCAAAATACTATACCCTTGCAATGAAAAACAGAATACAATAAGGACAGCATATTAATTATATATAAATCTCTACACCAAGAGCTTCTAGAAATGGGCTTCCCAGAAGTCCCAGACCATTAAGTCTGAAAAGAGAGAGGGAGAAGTGGAAGAAAAAACAATGGTATATATATGGTTCCAAGGCTCCAAAACACTCTTGTCAATGTATCACTTGTAAGGTATCTGTGTTGTTTCCACTGTTTCCACACTCTTTATAGAAAATGAGACAGAAAAAAGGCAATAGGTACAACATGGGATGTTTTCTCAGATTTCCCAAGATCAGAGAAGTGACAGGAAATGACTCAATTAAGCATTATTTCCTCACTTAAGCATTATTTCCTCAAGGAAACCTCCCTTGACTCCCTAGACTAGGTCAAGTTTGTTATTCACACTCACAGAACAATATTTCTTGCTTCAGCGTCCTCTGTTTGTAATGTTTTCATTAGGACTCATATTTGATTGATGTCTGTCTCCCATATAAGCTATAAACCCTAGTTAATAAAGCATGGACCATATCTGTTTTGCTCACTATAACATACTCAGAGCCTACCATAGTGACTGACAATCACTGAAAGATTGTTGGATGGGGCCGGCCCGGTGGCGCACTGGATAGTGCGCCGCTTGGGAAGCGCGGCGGCGCTCCCGCCCGAGGGTTCGGATCCCACATACAGACTGGTTCCCGCTCACTGGCTGAGCGAGGCACGGGAGCAACACCGAGGGTTGCAATCCCATTGCCGGTCCCCGGTCCCGTACGGGGGCAACACTGAGGGTTGCGATCTGTTGCCGGACATGGAAAAAAGACAAAAAAAAAAAAAAGATTGTTGGATGAATCAATCTGCCCACCCATTCACTCAGGCTGGGCAAAGTAATAAGGTCAATCCTGCCTTTGAAACCAAAGCATTAAGGTGATATGTATAGAAGTTATTCTTCTAAGCTTCTTTGCCAACTTCACTTCAACAAATACCTAGTTCCCCAACTACTACTCTCCAAAGCCCTGCTTCTCTCAGAGTACAAGAAAATTAAGGGCACTGTAGTGTACATTGCAATGTAACACACATTCCTCCTTGAGAGAGTTTGGATGTGCTGTACTCGCCAAAACTCATGTGGAAATGCGATCCCCAATGTGGCAGTGTTAGGAGCTGTTTGAGTTATGGGAACAGATCCCTTATGAATGGATTAATGCTCTCCCTGCGTGAGATCTCACTCTATTAGTTCCCACCAGAGCTGGTTGTTTAAAAGGCCTTGGCACCTCCCCTCTCTCTCTCTTGCTTCCTCTCACCATATGATCTGCTTGTTCCCACCGGCTGCCTGCCATTTTCCCACCATGAGTAGAAGCAGCCTGAGGCCTACACCACACACCTGGCAACTTAACAGCTGCATAAACTGAGCAATACAAACAGGGTAGTGCAAGCTACAAGGAAACAGCTCCCTGAAAAGGTAAAAACTGTAGCTAATTCTGCTGTACGGCCAAGGCGGATGTTTTATAAATTACCCAGTCTCAGGTATTCTGTTATAGCAACACAAAACAGACTAATACACCCCTTTACGATTGAAGGCCTTATTCCTCCAGCTGCTGGGAGTGTGGCTGGCAGACAGCCCTCTTTGGAATTGTTCCACTGAAGAGAGCCCCCTTTCCAAAGATTATACCCTCTTCTTGAGGCAAACCACATCCAGTGATTGGTGGACACAGGGTATACCTCACCGCAACTCAGGACAACTCTGGAGGGCTCCCTGTGGAGTAATCTTTGGCTTTCCTTGAAGCTGCATCACACCCTCTGTCCAGTCCTGCTTAAATCCTTTCCCTTCCACAGGTGCTGATCCCAAGAGCACTCCCTAATAAACCCCTGCATGCTAATCCCCATCTAAGAATCAGCTCCCCAGGGAACCTATGACAGCCACTGTTTACTCCCATGTTTTCTTCAAGTTGAGAAGACCAAAGACACAGAAATGAAGTCTCCACCTCACCTCTGAATCTACAGGGAAATAACCCGTTAAAGAGACCCATGGGGGAAAAGAAAAGACATTTCCTATTGCTGGCATAAGCTTCATAGCCATACTGACCTACATTTGGATCACTTCCATGCTTGGGCAAGATAATTAACCTCACTAAGCCTCAATTTTATCATCTGAAAAATGTAGATTAGTACCTACTTCACAGGTTTACTTCATAAAATACTTTGCACATAAAAAATGTAAGTTCCTTTTCTCCTACTATCCACGGGGCTTTGGAGTATCACCCATTCCAGTTTCATCTCTCCCTGGTATATAGCTTTCTCTTTGGTCACCAATGCTCAAATGCTTGTTTGTCTATGTAGAAATAAAAGCTGAGCCTTGTGGCACTTGAGCTGTTGAATGAAGGACATCACTCACATTCACGTCCATCCCTCTTCTCCTGATCCTCTCCTCCAACAAACGTTAGTCAAAATGTTTACAAGAAGAAGTTTGAATGGTTAGAAATACATCTTTCTGTGGGCTGAAAAGCTTTTGGTTATACCTAGTGCAGGTCTTGTCAATACCCCCACCTCTCCATTCCCCCCGCAGAAGACAGCATTTCTTATCATTCAGGTCTGTTTTAGTCAGTTTTCTGTTGCTATAACAGAATTACCTGAGACTGGGTAATTTATAAAGGAAAGAGGTTTATTTGGCTTATGATTCTGGGACAGCTGCATCTGGCACGGGTCTCAGGCTGCTTCTACTCAGGGCGGAAAGTGACAGGCTGCTGGTCAGTACAGTCTGTCCCACAATTAACCATTTACAACTATTAAAAAGCAATGACTGCCAAGCTGGGGCCACAATAGCTCAGGGGAAGAGGAGGAGAGACCAACAGAGTTCATGAGGCAGGTGAAGCCACGATGACAGAAAGAAAGGACTGCTGCAACCATCTGGAGCCCCAACCATTTCAAGGCTGGCCCTGGCGAGCACACAGAGCAAGAGC
>NW_007726773.1:511203-528396 GCF_000696425.1 Galeopterus variegatus
TCTCAGTTTCCAACACTGCCACATTGGGGATCAAATTTCCACATGAGTTTTGGAGGGGACAACACATCCAAACTCCATCAAGGTCCCAGTATGAAATTCATGACTTACAAAAATCCCACCCCTAATAACCTTGCCAGCTTTATCTCCTCTTCTTCCTCATCATGTACCTTACCTTCCAGTCAACCATAACTCAAGAAGATGGTTCTTCCAGAAGTCTAAATATTAGAAGCCAAACAAAAGAACTGTGCTAAAACATTTTTAAACATCATCCAATTTTTTAATCATGATTTTGTATAGTGTGTAAAGTAGTGGTGCGCCCACCTGGCAACTTAACAGCTGCATAAACTGAGCAATACAAACAGGGTAGTGCAAGCTACAAGGAAACAGCTCCCTGAAAAGGTAAAAACTGTAGCTAATTCTATGTTTTGGCAAATGACAGCTATCATAAAAGTATTAAATCCAACATGTTTACTATCTATCAAAACTTGTTAGGATCATCACTCTCTTACAGATTTAAGATATTTTAAAACTCCAGAAATGGCATTTCACTAGTCCAGAACAGTAGAGGTCCTGGATAATCTGGTAAACCACCTACTACTGTATTTGCCTTTTCCTAAACACACTCTATTTCTCCTCAGCCCAGCTGGGAAGTTTCTTCTAACTAATCAACTCCATAGGCCCTTCTTAAATGTCACCTTCTCCATGAAATCTCCATGGCCCCATTCTGGCCAGATTAACATTTTTCTACTCAAAATTCTCAGAGATCTTATATTCATACATATAGCTCTTACTATATTTATCCTGTTCTATACCTGTCTAGTGATGTAACTACTTAAATATATAAAGATGATGCATAAACTTTGAGATACTCTAGGAAGAAACCCAGACTTCCAATCAAGATGGTGGAATAAACAGTCCCCAGCATCGCCCTGTCCCACAATTAACCATTTACAACTATTAAAAAGCAATGACTGCCAAGCTGGGGCCACAATAGCTCAGGGGAAGAGGAGGAGAGACCAACAGAGTTCATGAGGCAGGTGAAGCCACGATGACAGAAAGAAAGGACTGCCGCAACCATCTGGAGCCCCAACCATTTCAAGGCTGGCCCTGGCGAGCACACAGAGCAAGAGCTGGCAAAAGCCACTGCTGTGCCCTTTGTATGAAGTTATTGGAGACTGCAGAGGAGAAGAGGGCCTTGGTGACCCCCAGGCCAGCAAGATTACTAACAGGGTTCCTGTGGACCCACATACAGGTGAGAGGCCACAGCCAACTGAAAAAAGAAGCCACTCAGAGGCCAGTGAGTCATCACAAGGGACTGGCACACAGCCCACCCCTTGGGAAGTGTTTGGAGTGCAGGGGGTGGGGGAGATGGGCCCACGGGGGGAACACTGGAGCACAGTATGGACAGCTGATCTGCCCCCAATCAGCACAGGACCACTGAGTGGAGACTGGTGAGGAATATAGAACTACGGGGGGTGCAGTTTGCTGAAAAGACGCAGGCCAAGACCAGAGTTTCCACACAATCCAGGTGTACCAGACCTCACAAGACCTGGAAGAGCTTACAAGGTCAACAATTAAAACCTGAGCTGCACAAAAAGCCTTCCCCCAAGAATCAGCAGCAAAGCAGCAATTTAGCTCAACCACAGAGTTCAAGTGCTGGTTCCAACAGGAAGCTCCCCCATTTTAGAAGTAACCAAAGTACAACAAATTAGTTTCAGAATCTAAGTGGTGGGAATAGAGAATAATCCTACACAGAACTGAAAGAAAACACAAAACACCTACAGATCAGAGACAAAGTTCTGATATTAACCAGTAAAGGCCTAACACCACCAAAGAACACCTATAAAACCTAGAAGGACCAGAAGCCCCCCAGGCTCCCAAGGTGGGGTGGGGGGAGGGCTGAGGGCCTCAGCCACCCCCCAACTTCTGCATCCAGCCCAGCAATGACCACCAGGCCACCACCAGAAGTCCCTTGTGCTCTCCTGCTGGAATGAGAGGGGTGCCAACAGCCTTGACCACACCCTACCCTCCCTCCTTCCTACTCCTCCCATCCTATATCCTACTCCTCCCTCCTCATATCCTTCCCCTTTCCCTTCTCCCTCTCCCCCACAACTGCTCCACAACAACATCTCAGAACGTAAAAAAAAGATAAATAATTTTTTTTTTTTAATTAAGCCAGGGACCACCCCCCCTCCCCCAACCAGGCAAACAGCCAGTGCCTCGGGGCCCATCCAGAGTCCTGAGGCATAGAGCTGGGCACTGGACTCCCCTCACAATCAGGCACATCACCAGCACCAAGGAGCATGCCAAAAACATCACCTCCATGTGGGTGGCCCACCATAGCCACCACAGTAACCACAGCAGCCGTGAAAGTGTCTAGATGTCACAACCACCATGCAGATAGCCCACCAGCCACTGGGGTGCATTGACACAAGGAGAGTCACCAGCAGAGACCAAAGAAAAGAAGAGGATGTCTTTCTCTACAAAGCCCATTCCAGAGTGACAGAAGAAGCAGCTTCTGTATGATAATATTGGGGGACCTGAATACACCTCTCAGCATTGGACAGATCTAGGAAACAAATCAGCAGAGTAACCCTTTCAGAGGGAGAGAAGAAATCTAGGGTTATCGGTGGTGGGAGGGGGAAGGGAGAGGGGGATAAGGAAAGATTGGAAAAGGGGCATAAAGAATAAGTACAATTTGTAACAATATACATACTAGTAATATTGATTTGATCAACATATGTCAACACTGAACGCCAAAAATATGTATAATCAATTATTCAATTAAAAAAAAAATTAAATACTGAAATACTTGGAGAAAAACACCCCCGTGTCTGTCTATTCACCACCCAACATGAACAAACAGTAGCATCCTAAAAAAAAAAAAAAAAAAAAAACCCACATATTTTACAACAAAGATCAGAACTCAAGGTATTATTTATAATGGGAAATAATATAACAAGAAAACACTTGAAATCAATATGGAGTTCCATTCACAACTTCTGATTAGAAGAGAATAAAATATACTTTCTAAGTAACATGTTATATTTTAATATCACACAAAGAATTCTGAAAATGAAATATACCACTACAATTTGATGCACAGCTTCATATCATTTATTTCTATAATTCAGAGATGAAAATCCAAGCATGCTCAAGATATGGGCATGGAAATCACACTGAATGCTAATTCCAGTGCAAATGAAACAAGTTCAAACTATCTGACGGGTGGGTAATTCAAACCCCGTTGCCTATTGGGACACCTTTAAGTAGAGCAGAAATAAAAGCTGTCAATTAAAGGGGAACATGAATGAATGTTAGAAGAGAAGTATGTATTTGCTAGCAATTCTCATCCTCCCTCAAAGATAAGGGTGTCAGAGGATAAGAACTGGCAAGAAAGAAGAAATATTTAGCACCTCTCCTTCACACCCTGGAAAGATGTATCTGCAAGGGTTCATTTCTTTGATACATAAGATTAGAAAAAGAAGAACTACTGCATGCCAAGTTGATATGAGGAAGCAATAAGGTTTCAAACAAAAAATAATCAAAACATTACAACCACCTTTTTAAAACAAGAACAAATCATTGGCTTGAGTTCTTTTTCTATGAGTTGAGTTCTTTTCAGTAAAAATTGTCACCAAATCCTCACAACTTTTACTGGAAAAGTTTCCCTACCTCCTCAGACTTCATTATCACATACCTATGATTCTATGACAATTTTCGAATTCTTACTTTGGTTATCCTTCCCTCTAATTCGTACTGCACACTGCCAAGCTTCCCCCCGCCCGCCCCCAAAGAATCTTTTGCATCCCTGCCTTACTCAAAACCGTCCAAAAGGTTCCTCAATTCCTGTTCCTATAGACAAAAGTTAGGACATATCCATTTCACAAAATGACAGTCTGAGTATATGAGTATATCCCAACCTTTATTGACTTAGACCCTCTACTCTAGGGTCTCCTCTTTGTTTTTCAGAACACACCATGTTAACATACGTTTTCAGTCCCGCATTTCAGTTCCACTATGTCCACCCATCCAGACTTAGACCCTCTACTCTAGGGTCTCCTCTTTGTTTTTCAGGACACACCATGTTAACATACGTTTTCAGTCCCGCATTTCAGTTCCACTATGTCCACCCATCCAAATCCCATAAGGCAAACATTTATTGTGCATTACTGAGCTCCAAACACAAATGCATCATCTCAAGTCCCACCGTTTTTTCAAGCTCTTTCCTTCAATCTACAAGGGAGATCTCCTCCTTATTGACTCTCCTCCGTTTAACATGCAGTTGGAGAGAGAAATGCCCATTTACTCCACCCTTTTTAAGTAATACTGACAGAGCTTTGAGATAAGTCAAATGAGTGCCACAGACTAAGGCTTGGGTTGAAGAATGAGAAATCATGCGTTCATCTGCCACATATCTGTCGAGTAATTATGTTGGAGTGAGTAGGACTGAAGCCATGTTGGGACCTAAAACCACCTGGGCTGCAGGAAATGTTAAAAGACACACCTTTTTTTTCTTAACATGTACTTCTACGAGTTCCCTCTTTTCCCATGTTTATTTAATATTTTGAACCTTGGTTACTGGGCAAAATAACATTATTTACATGAATGTAAAGTTGTTTTCCAGTCAGCCTAGAGCTGCAGACTTGCAATGAGATACATTTCTATCCATACCCTGAAAAACCAAGGAGACATCAGTAAAGCTATGCTGATGCCACTCCTCCAGCAGGACCCTAAGATAACACCAAGCACGGGAACAGAAACCAGACGTGCACCGGGCTCCTTGCACGCATCCACAACTCACATCCCCCTCCTTCCTGCTTTTCATTTCCCTCATTACATTCCTTCAACACCCTCTTTAAAAACCCTCAGTAAATCTGAGTCTTGGAGATGGCTTTAGGCTGGCCATTCTCCTTCGGGTTTACTGGAGAGATACTGTTAGCCTAATATCTCTCCTCAGGTCATTGATATTCCTGAATTAAGGCTGACTTCCATTTTCACCAACATTTGACTTTTGAGTTATTTACTTTTCTTCAGGGCAGGCAGTCGGACTTGGGTTCAGCAACAAGATTTTGACAAACATAGAGCTGAATGCCCTAGGGTAACAGATTTTGGCAAGCCAAGTCAAGTTTTCTTGTTTGGGGCAGGCAGCTGGACTTGGGCCCAGTAACAGATTACCATGTACCAAACACTACTCTGGGTGTGATAGGCAAAGATCCTGTTCTCATAGAATGTGATTGTGTATGTGTGTTGGGGAAGAGGAGGTAACTCACGCCGAACACACGCACAGACAATCACTTTACGCTGTGACAAGTGCTTTGAAGAATGTAACATAGGTTTGACATGCTAGCAAATGATAAGGGAGCTAGTTTGATAGCTAGACAGGAATGACCTCTTAGATTTAATTGACAAGAACTCAGCCATGTGATAAAAGCTAAATAATGCATGAACAAACCAAAAGTTCCTATATTTTATGTGCGGTTCAAAAACTTTCACAATCTTTTTTTGTTTTTGTTTTTGTTTTTGCTGGCTGGCCGGTACAGGGATCCCACGATTTCATTTTGAATATGCCTAAGTCTCATGAAACTCCTCTAAGAGACAACACTTCCCCCATATAAAAAAATAAAGCACAAAGAGTTGCCCACTAAGGGCTAACCAACATTGCTGTCTTTACATAAAACGTTTACTGACGGTCAGTTTCAGGAGACCCATCGCACTCTAAAAGAACACTCCAGTCTGATGGTCTCTCCTTCCGTGAGTTCAGAGATCTCTCAGCTCTTCTGAGAGCTCCACTAAGGTCCATCAATCTAAAAGATCACTTTGAGGTTACGCAGGGACCAGTTCCACTTTCTGGCAGAGAAAATTTTACAGAGAGCAGATAGTCAACTACCTTATACAGACTAATGACTAAAATCAGTTTCACCAAATGATGCATGGTATTCAGTCTGGGGTAAAATGCACCGCTCAAACGAGGGAATACCAAGACACGGCCTCAGGAAAGCCAGGTAGTAGTGAAAGGAAATCTATTCCAGGCATATTCGTTCTAGGAATTGGCTGAAAAACACTTTGCGTCCATAAATTAATTTCCTCACCTGCAAACGGGAATAACAATGACTCTCACTTCTCAAAATATGTGACATTCTAACGAGTTGGCCTTTAAAAAACTTTAAAAGGCACAAGGGAGCGGGACGGTCTCAAGTTACTTAAACTACTTTTAGGAGGGGCGCAAGTGGGAGCCTCGCGAGCATTACCTTGACCAGCCACACTCCCGTGTTCTGTTTGGCGCCGGTCAGGTCGAGGTCCCCGCGCTCAGCCATGGGTCTGTCGCCGGTGGAGGCGTGCGGGCCGGAGCAGCGGCCCTAGGAGCTGGGATCTGCGGAGCGAGCGTCCGGAACAAAGGCCCAGCCGCGGTGGAAGGTAAACTGTCAGGAGCCGGCGTCGCTCACCCGCCAGGAAACCGGGAACCCGGCGGAAAAAGGAACACGCCGCTGGGAGCCGGGAACTGCGCCTGCGCACCGCCACCGTCAGTACGGCGCGCTGTTGTGGACAAACTTCCTGTTTCAGCAGCTTCTTGAGTGGGCGTGGCTAATGTAGCTCAGCGATTTAAAACTTAGAATGGGATGAGCCAAAGAGTTAGCAATGAATATAAAGACTAGGTCAACCTAACTGAAGAAAGAGTGTCAAAACAGGAAAATAGGGTTTAAAAAGACAAAGCTGTCAGTATGTGTCCAACAGCATTTGGAGGACAGGGTCGGTGTAATACCTTGGCGTTCCTGGCCAGACGTCTTTAGCACAAGTGGGCAGTGGGATCGGATTGAATAGCCCTGGGTACATTGAAAACATGCTGTTTCTAGACCTGAGAAGAAAGGGAAGTCTCAACTCAGAGGCCGCCTTGAGCTCTTCTGATTAAGCAAGCAGAGCACATCCCTTTCAGACTCGGAAATAAGAACGCCAAATGATTAGGTCAGTGACCATACGAATATGTAAGAGCAAACCTGATTGTTGAACTCCTCAGCTCAGTTTCTCTTCCTGCCTCTAGAATAAAATTCAACTTCTCTGCTTCGACTGGGCTCTCTCAATTTGATCCATTTGCACCTCCTGCCACTCACTCCACCACACATCCAACCACGCCAAATCCATAATACTTCCCTGAACACTTTGGGATCTTCCTCAATCATTTCAGAGCCTCTGCACACTCGATTCCCTTCTTCATATGCCCTGTTTTTACCTCACCCTCACTCTCACCCCAACCTTCGTGTTGGCAAACTCCTACTTATGTCTCAAATGTCACTTCCTATGTGACCTTTTATCAACTCCCCCAGAGGAAGTTCGTTTTTCTTCACATCGCAGTGTGGTATTTAGCATACTGCACTATATATAATATACGTCTTTACATGTCTGCCTTTACTTTCTAGGCTATGAGCTCCTCCTCAGCAGAAATGGTCCCCCCCCCCGCCCCCCAGCTTTACTGAGATATAATTGACACATAAGAAATAGTGCTTTATTCATTTCATATTCACAATGTCTAGAATTGTGTTTGACACATTGTCAAATTTCAGTAGGCTTTGGTTGAATGAACATTCACTGAAGAAACACAAATAGTAAGAATGGCGAGTAATTTATTCAATCACACATCAGAGCCATGCACAAAATTGAAGAAATTCTATGTCTGTGTGGCATAGGGCCAAGAAAAGTTGTCAGGTCTCTGAGATCAGCTGGCAAAACTAATAGGAAAAATAGGAGAGACCAGACTTGTGTTGAAAATGAAGGTTGCATCCTTGTGTGACAACTTGGGAAAGGGCCTAAAACATGAAAAGGGCAAGCAGATAAAGGGAACTGCTTTAAGCTTTGACCAAGAAGAAGGAATAAATTAAAATTTGAGAGAAGGAAAGTAAGACATCCTGGAGCATCCTACGAATGGACTTTAGGAATGATTAGAAACTTAGCCTTGATCTAGGGGTCATGAGAGGCCTTAAAATGGGTGTGTGTGTGTGTGTTTACAGAGATTGGAAACAAATGGCTGAAGAAAAGTCTAGAAAAGAAAGAAAAAAGTGAAGATTTTTAAATGTCTGTTAGGAAAAGAAAAAAAAAACTGAGCAATTTATTGATCACCTCTTCCTCATGCACTATTGAACAAAGAATCTTCCCTTATCCATCCTTTTTAATCCCGCTTCTAGCTTGAGGAGGAATGTTTACAGAGCTGTAAGAGAAAAGGAGAACATGGCATCTGTGAACCAGATTCACAGATTTACTCTGGAGACCCACAGGGTGACAAATATTGCAGCCAGATCCCTCACCTTCCTAAGGACCTATTATATGCCAGACACTTGGCTAGGTGTTTTACATATATCCCTATAACAATTTGCTAGAGTAGGTATTACTACTCCTCAATATAGCCCCATATATTATTAAAGTATCAGCTTCTGAGAACCAAGACCATGGGCCCAGAAGAGCATTGGATACAGAGTACCCAAAAAAGGTAACTTGGAAATTCTTTACTCTCCCAGATTATTGACTAGTCAAGTTCTTATCAAATCTTTTAAGGCACAAATGCAATCCTAGGAGGGAGGGCCTAAGAACACATTCCTGGCAGCAGTTTTTCCAAGAAATCTAGTAGTGCTTAGACCAATGCATGACCCCATCTTTATCTAGGGCTTAGATTCTTCTTCGGACCTCAAGGCAGCCCTGCCTGCTTAATAAGCAGAACGACAATCTCCTTTGTGGGTCTTCTAGACTAGGTGCAGGAAGGAATTCTTACCACCACAATCACCATCAAACATGCTTCATTCTAGATGAGTGTTCTTACTGTCTGGTCCCTGGACAAGCTGCTTTAGAATTCTCTGAGGGATGTGCTTAAAGATGTAGATACCTGAGCCCCAGTCCAGGTGAACAAAATCAGATTTTCTGAAGACGGGTCTAGAATCGACATCTTAGCAAGCTACCTGGGAATTTCTTAGGCACACCAAATCTACGTATCATTATTTTAATCGCACATCAATAGAGTTCATTAGTGCTGGACCAGCTTCCAAGGTCTGAAGCAAGAGAGAAAGTTCAGCAAAAATTTTTCACTTTGTCATTTGTCTTACAGCTAGAATTCTCCTATGCCTTGTTAATTCAGAACATCTCAGTTCCATCAAGTAGCCATTAGAGTATAAGCAGTAAAGCCATTAGAGATGTTACAAGTGAGTTGAGGGAATTAGGATGACATTAACAAGTAACTGAGTCTACTCTCAGATTTTGTCCTTGACTGTCACACCCAGGTCTGGTGTCTCTCCAGGTCAGAGATTTTCTTTGTTCACACTCAGAAACATTCTAGCAAGAGGAACTATTACCTCCAGAGGAGTTCACATAGGCAAAAAACACTGCCGCAAAGTCCTTTTTAATTAGTCAGACATTATTTATTGGCTACTAATATATATATTCATTTGAAAATTAAAAATGAATATGACAATTTGATAATTAATTTCCCCAATATTAGTGGTCATAGGTAGATAATTTGGCTTCAATATTACACCATTAAAACCCTTCTCTGAATTCTCCCTACCTTTGTCTTCAACTCTAACAGTTCTCTTTTGCAGAATACCTACCTTCCTGAGGGATTCCTTGTTTCTCCAGTTATGTAAAAACAAAAATAAATTCTCCCTAAAAGAGTTACGATATTGTTTAGTGTAGAGAGCATGAGCTTTGGAGTCAAACATATTTTCAAGTCAAGCTCTGTTGCATACCAGCATAATTATGTTAACCTCTTTGCACCTGTTTCCCTGCTTGTAAAGTGGAATTATTATCCCACTTCATAGAGTTATTATATGATTAAATGAGAAAACATATCAAAAGAATTTAACACTATGATGTGGAAACTATTTGGTAATTGCATAAATTACATTGGGACAAATAACTGAAAGGAAGCACAAAAGTTTTAGTATAGGCAGTGGTGTGCTGGTAAATGTTTAACAACTGTTTTTCCTAACAATCCTCCCCACCACCACCACCAAAAGAAAGTCCTGATTTGTAGCGTTTGCCAGTTTCCGTGGTGTAAGTATTCACCATAGCTGATTTGAAGCTGCCAAGAAGACATCACTGAATGCAGGGTTGGAAGAGATTCATTGTACCTTGTATACTACATACATTGCATAGTACTGTGTTGGGAAAATATAGGAAAAATGGTCAGAGCCCCTCAGATGTTCAGAATCTTGCCAAGCATTTGATGTAAACAGGCATATGTGCTCAGGTGTTCCTTGGTTATTGTCCAGTGTAATTGCGCATGTGCACCCAGGTGTCCTGGGTTATGACTTAAGTA
The DNA here is from genome assembly GCF_000696425.1 of Galeopterus variegatus. Classification (NCBI taxonomy): domain Eukaryota; kingdom Metazoa; phylum Chordata; class Mammalia; order Dermoptera; family Cynocephalidae; genus Galeopterus; species Galeopterus variegatus. Next base: position 521,501 of record NW_007726773.1, read on the forward strand.
TAAGGATGAGTGGCTCTGATCCACACTGCCTCCCATCCCCGGGATGCCCCCCCCCGTGGGGGTGGGGGGAACGGGGAGGTCACTACTGCTGCTGGAGGCTGTTGCTGCTAGTGCCCTCAGGACCCTCTGCAAGGACACTGCCACTGCCGGACCTGTAAGCTACTGGACCTCTAAGCTGCTGCCACTAAGGAAGCTGAGGACTGAGCTCATGTTATCTGCCAACAGCTCCCGGGATCTTTCCCAATTACCTAGCATGGACCTGTGTGTGAGGGGTCTGGGGACCCAGTCTGTACAATGGGTTTGGAGGGTCTGAGCCCTAGCTCTGACAATATAAATGGAAACTTAGTATAACTAAAATAATGAAACATTTTGGCTTTAGTTATGATTTGCCTTACTTTACATACTGTAAGCCATTGTATAGTATTTTCACCATATAGATACACTAGGTATTACTTTAAGAGCATGGGTAATAGTAAAATACAGTAAAATAATTAGGAAGTGATGAGTTTTGAGTTTTTATTGCCTTTGTTTCATATAATTTATTTCATTATAAGTTTTCTGGGAAAAGGGAGTAGCGTATGCAAACCCCAAGGTGAGAAAGCCCTCATGTGTTGGTGTTTGTAGAACAGAGAAGATGCCACTGGGTGGGACATAGTGAGCCACTGGGAAAGCTGTGACAGTGACACTGGCTGAAGAGGGAAAGAAGCCAGATAATGAGAGGTCTTGGCAGCCTTTTTCAAAGCAAATGTGAACTCCAAGGAGAGTTTTAAGCTTGAATATAAAATAATCACATTTACATTTTTAAAAGATCCCTGTAGTTGCTGTGAAAAAAATAGACTGAAGAGGGCCGGATGGAAACCAATAGATAGTTGAGACACTATTGCACTAATCCAAGTGGTTAGTGGTTCGGATTAGGAAAGTGGCAGTGGAGATGAACAGAAGTGGATGAATAGGCTTTGTGATTTCTTTCTGTGTAGTAAAATAGGACCATCTATTAAGTGATAACTCGGTTCAAGAAAATGAAACAACACACACAGCATTGCTCCTTCTGGGAGATCAGACAAGACGGCATGTATTTTGCCTGGTGGATGACATGATTCAGTTGAATTGCTTCTGTTAAGTGCCTTGTGTCTAATATAACATATGGCTACTGTGGCCTTCGAGAAGCCTTAATTCTCAGAAAGTCAGTTTAATTGCCCATTAGGGATTACTGTGGGAATATAGTGTTAAATAAAGCATGAGAAAATTTAATTTGTCATTGCTGTAATGAAATCCAATTTGTTTTCATATATAATTCACCAAAACATTTATATCATACTTTATATATTAAGTAAAATTATAGTTAAGAAACAGCCCTGAAATACTTAATCAAAGTGCCCAGATAAAAATCACAAATAACAGTAAGTCCTAAAATACCATATTAAACAGATGGATCCTCACTAATGTTCAGACTTCAAAGCCAGAGAAGCTGTGTGTGCTGAATATCAATGAGAAGTTATGTCCATGTTCCACTAAGAGCAAAAACCAGGGGCTTCCATTTTGATGGATCAGACTTTCTATTCACACATACAAACATTAGGGGCAGTATAGTTTGCACATCCAGAGTTCAGTGAAAATATTAGATAAATATCAATGAGTGGAGTCAAGGAATGTTCAGGCCCCTTTCTGTAAGTAGAGCTCTTGCCATAGCTTTGTCAATGTGATCTTTACTTCTCCCTTGTGTAAATGATGAAGCTAATGTGGTGAATGGCTGCATGAAGTTGTTGGGGCCCTAGGGTCCTTCCATCTTATTATCTCACCATCCCTGGTGTGTTGTCCTTGTCTGCATGGTGGGCCACAATGCCTGCATTTACCAGCCAGCGGGAGAAGGGAAAGGAAAAGGGGATTGTGCATCACTTTGCCAGAGCTTAAAAATAATTTTTTTTACAGTCTGTTTAGATTGAGATAGGGATCCAAATAAGATTCATACATTGTGATTGGTTTTTATGTCCCTTCCTTTCCCTTCCCTTGTGACTCACTTCAAACAAATAGAATGTGGTGAAAATGATATCATATGATTTCCACAGCTAGGTTATAACAAGGACAGCTTTCTGCCTGTTTCTCTTCTTTCTCTCTCTCTCTGAATCTCTTCCTTTCTCTCAATTGTTGAAGAAACTAATTACTTGTCCTATACAGTTTTCTACATTCTGGATTTTTTTTATTGCATCCCTGGGGTAATTATATGTTTCTTCTTCCCTTGTATTTTCTAAAAATAGTAATTAGATCTGGAGGCATGATCAGACTCAGGTTTGATTTTGGTGGAGGGGAAGCCTGTTTACTTTGCATATGGTCTTGTGCACTTCCAGCCTGAGGTATACAACGTTTAGTTTTCTTTCTGTGATGTTGGCAGCCATTGATGAGTGTTGCCTAGACCCATTAACTCATTAGGGATTGCTAAATTGTTATATTCTGGTTCTGTTGTTCCTTCTTTGGAGAAATGTTCTCATCATCATTCCAGTGAGATATAACATAAAAACTTGATCCTGGCACAGACCTGAGTGAAGGCAGTGTGAGGTTTTCATCATGTGAACGCAGGTAGTTGACCATTGGATACTTGAATTCAACAAGTGCCTCCTGGGCATTGGAAGAGTACCCCGGGGAGACCAGCTTTTAATCCACCTGCAGTACTCTGATTCCCAAGCTCACATCCTCTTTATCTCTCCGGCCCAAAGCCATAGTCTTTTCTATTTTTCCCACATCATTTGATCACCCATCAAGAGGATCCTCTAGGGCACATTAAAATTGAAGCCCAAGAGTTCACAGTTTGTTGCTTGCCTGTTTTTACTCCTAGATGTAATGGATTTCTACAACATTTGCCTATCTAGCATCCAGAAAGAAAGGTACTGTCTTTCTTTTGGAATTGGTAAAGCAGGAGAATCAGTGCCAGTTAAGTGTTCTGTCTGTATACACGTTCAACTCCATGGACATTGATACTTCACTGGGTGGCCACCATGTGGGAATAAACTGGACTGGGTTGCAAGTCTTTGCTCTGTAACTTGTTGCCCCTGTGTGAACACATCTGTTGGGAAAAAACAGGAAAATGGTCAAGGCCCCTCAGATATTCAACTCCATGGACATTGATACTTCACTGGGTGGCCACCATGTGGGAATAAACTGGACTGGGTTGCAAGTCTTTGCTCTGTAACTAGTTGCCCCTGTGTGAACACATCTGTTGGGAAAAAACAGGAAAATGGTCAAGGCCCCTCAGATATTCAGACTCTTGCAGAACATTTGCTGTAAATATCCTCAGGTGTTCCTTGTTACTGCTTAATGTAATTGCATATGGGCACCCAGGTGTCCAGAGTTGTGGACTTAAGTATAAAAGACTAACAGCTCTGATCCACAGTGCTTCTCAGAACTCTCAGAGAAGCAACTAAGACAGTTGCTCCTAGATCTGAACAAAACCCATGTATTTTTCTATACCCACAGCTCCCAGGGCCTTTTTTTTTCCCCTATTACCTAGCTCACAGACCTGCGTGTGGAGGGTTTGTGACCCAGTCTGTGCAACAGACTCGAGGGGTCTGTAAGCCCTAGCTTTACAACATCTCTGTAATGTCTCAGGACCAGTAAACTCAAGCTATACTTTGAAGGACAAAACTGATCAAAATGGAATGACTCCTGAGGGGAAACAGCAGTTAGTGATATTTCTGCTCTGTTACTATTTGTTTTTCTGGTTTCAAGACTCAGATTTAGCTGTATGAGAAAGCCGTTGAGCAGTTACTTATCATTTTATATTCTTTTGTTCCTGTGTACCCCTCATTAATAAGATAATCAGAATTTGCCCATTTCCTGATCCAGAGAGCATATGTAAATCACATTTTAAAATGGTTTTATTATATTGATTCTCTTACAATTCCTTCCAGCTTTCAGAGACCTTGAGCAATGAATGCTGTGTTGTGAAAAGGATGTTAATTGCTTTCCCTGGGGTCTTCCTTGTAAACTGTGAATCCAATAGCCACTAAAACCCAGATGAAAGAAATGACCATTAGTCTTACAAAGTTATAATTGAACGTTTTTAATTTAACACTAATGCAAATTTATTTTAGATAGTTTTTTCTCCTAACATATTCTAGATAAAATAACTACTGTGAATCTATAGACTCAACTTATTATCTTGGTTAACTCTATGAGGCTTCATTCCAAGAATCTCTTCCCTAGGTGATTAAAACATGTCCCTCTTTTTATTTTTTTTAAGCATAAAGCATGGGTAACTTATTATTTTCCAAAGTGTACCTAACAGTCCTGATTTCCTGTGTTGCATGTGGTGGTGGGATTGGCAGGTGGTAGACGAATGCTAGGATAAAAATTCCTCTCTATTTCCAGACAGATTTAGCAATATCCTCTTGGGTGAGGAGGCAGGTTAGAGTCAATATGTTGCACCTGCTGTAGTACTATTTGAATTTAGATGAACTCTCTATGTATTTCCATTCCACCAAGCAAGAAGAATGAAGGCTGTAATACTTACTTTGAGAGAATGCTAGAACAAGCTACGACTGGACCTGAGTTACTGCCTATCTTCCTGGGCAACTCCTGTTGCCACCAATGGCTATGACTATCAGGTGGTTTAAAAATATATCCCAGTTCTCTACCACTCTTTCCTTCAAAATGTGAAGCCTTGTATCCATCTCCTTTGATATGAGCCAGACCTGGTAGCTGAAACAAATAAAATGTGGTGAAAGTGATGTTATATGATTTCCACAGCTGTGTCATAACGGGAACAGCTTTCTACCTGTTCCTACATGTTTCTCCCTGTGTCTTTCATTGATTTTATACAGTCTATTGCAATAGTAAGAATATTTATATTTGAAGATCAGAGTATCTCAGTAAGGTGGTTTTCCTTAGTCTTTATTTGGATGGGGTAACAAGTTACAGATGGGGTAATTTATGGTTTGGGTTTTTCTGCAAGTGGGGGAAGTCTCAGTCAGTCATCTGAAGAGGAAAAGGTTTCCTCTGTGGTTAGCTGGATTCAGAGGGACAATCAGTTCTAGCCTGAAATAATCAATTATGAGACACAAAACAGGAAGCTGCAGGATCATGCTAGAGGGTCTGCCTTGTCAGCAGGTTTATGCAAAAGAGGAAAGGTCTGGTCTTTGTCAGTTCACTCATTCTGGGGGAAGTGAACCAGCATAGCGATACTCAAGCAGCCCTGTGGAGAAGTCCTCGTGCGGAGATGTGGAGAGGAACCAATTTGCCTGCACTGAGTAGCCAGCTCTGTGAGTGAGTCACTTTGGAAGCAGCTCCTCCAACTTCTGTCAGGCCTCTGTCAGATGATTCCAGACCCGTGGTCTTTGAATTGTCCAGCTGAGCCTCAGCCATCAGGGAGCAGGGACCAGCAGCAATTCATAACTAGTACAGGCTAGGCAATGTGTGAGTGCACTGGTGTTGGTAGAAACGCCTCTTCATGTTCTTTCTCTTCCTAATACCCAAGGAGCAAATAAAATAGCATATGGGAAAACAAGTGTGCTTCCTCTAGGGGTATCTGCCCAGAGAAACCTGAATTAGCCAAAGTTTTGTTTCATATGAAAGAAATGACAATTACTTAAATGGAAGCAGATTAAGAACTCCTCTTTTAATCATGCCTCTTAACAAATAGATGTCAGTTCATTTAGTATATAGTCTCCAAATACTCATTTGAAATGCAACTAACGCCGGTTATAACACAATCCAATTTTTAAATCTCTAATTGATAAAACAAAATAGCTACCATAGGAAAATCCAGCTGTCACTGCCAGGTCAGGCTCGGATTGCCCTCTCGATTTAAACGAATGACCTGAAAGTCCAAAAGTTGATGCAAGGATTGGAAGGTTTATTCAGATTACCGGTACTCAACTAAATTTCTAAACAAGCAAACAAACAAAGAGAAAAGAGGAGCAGTGGGGTCCAGTTTAGCCTAGTCCTAATGGCTGGGGCCAACCTATTCCATTAACAGTAATTGATAAAAGCAGTTCTCCCCACTGTTGTCAGCATAAAGAAAAGTATCGACTAGATTTAAATCAGAAAAACAAAGCATAGCCGGGAGCCCTCCAAGGTGCACCTATACAGATGTGGATACAATCCAACCAAACAGAAGAGGGCTCAGAAAATCAGAGAAAAGTAAAGAGAATAAAGCATTGCCTTGTCAGGATTTGGGCCAGTGACTCCAGGAGAGAGATCTGCCAGCAGCAGAGACATGGGAGCAAAATAGTCCCAGTGGCCACTTGTCTCTTGCAGCTAGAGTCTTTTCTGGTGCCCAAAGCTTTCCAATTTTTGCCAGTGATTAAATTAGGCTCTCGGATTCCAAAGTCATAGAAATAAACAATGTACCAATTAGTAAAGCAAACAAGGCTTTATTAAAAGAGAAGGTAGACTTATGCATAAGACGGGTAGCGACAGTAAGGCTAGCCCCCAGAGGGGCTAGTTAAGGAGTTAAGGGGTGGCAGGCCAGCATCACTGGCGGTGGTTCTTCTGTTCTTTCTGATTGCGTCATGGGTGCATACTCAGTAGGCAGTGATGTTCATCATTGTCACCCCAGGAGGGACATTGTAGCAGTCACCTTGATGCTTTGTGCGCAGGTGGGAATTCCTAAAGGGGTCTTAAGGTTAATCTGTAACTTTTACGATTATAGTAAACAAGCCTTGGGAGTTTGTAACTCAGTAAATATCTGTTTCCTCTCTTAGTCTGTCAGGGCAGCCCATGGGGTAATCATTTACCTTGAGGGGGTCTCATGACTGAGGAGTGGAAAAGTAACAAAGTGTCCTCTGTAGGGAAAATGGAGTCAGTTTGGTTCACAGGCCTAGTCTTACTCTGTTTCACACCTGTGGATGTTTTAACATGGAAATACTTGTGAGAAGTTTGAAATGTGTGGTTTAAAACCTGGC
>NW_007726773.1:529313-534212 GCF_000696425.1 Galeopterus variegatus
GGAAGAGAAGGCAGCTAGCGACGTGTACATTAGCGCTTATGAAATGGCGGCGGCAAACTTATGCCTTTAAAATGGCTACTGTTGAAAGACAGGATTTACACATGGACAGGCACCTTATGGTGGAAATGCACCGAAATGTGGCCCAACATTAAAGTACAGTATCAACTTTGCCACCTCAAAATTTCACAAGCAAAAAACCCTCCAAAAATCACATGGAGCATAATAGTCACTCACAATCCATGCATCATAAAGAATAGAAAAAGTATGAAGAAGAGAAGAAAGAGACAGAGAAAACCAAAGAATGCAAAACACATTTTGTTCTTACTAGTCAAATGAATTGTACTGTCCACTGAAATTTTTCTACGTCCAAAGTTTTTTTTTTTTTTTTTTAAAGATGACCGGTAAGGGGATCTCAACCCTTGGCTTGGTGTTGTCAACACCATGCTCAGCTAGTGAGCAACCGGCCATCCCTATATAGGATCCGAACCCATGGCCTTGGTGTTATCAGCACTGCACTCTCCCGAGTGAGCCATGGGCCGGCCCTACATCCAAAGTTTTAATGACAAAATTTTCTCAAATGTTTGTGTGAAGGGTGTGCTGAAATATTGAAATGGAAGAGCACAAATCACTATTACAGTCTTAAGCCTGCTTCTGAAAATACGCGGAAAGTATTTTCAAGCAGTGCACAGAGCTTCAATTTGTGAGACCGCTTCAGTGAAGTTGCATTATCATGATCTCCTGATCTTCAAGACCAGGAGTGGAAAACAAGTCGTTATTTTAGTCAATTACAATTAGAGAAGAAGGCAAGCTTAATACTGCAGTGGTAATATCCCCATCAGCCAAAGACTTTAGCAGCGGAGCTAGAAAAAAGTCTTACTACTCTTCCAACCTCACTGGAAAGTGAAGATTTAGTAACACTAATGAAGGGACGCACTGACGAAGGAATCTCGCTAGACCCGGGCTAACAGTTCGCCAGAGAAATTCCGCTTTATTCAAAGACTGCGCATACATTTATAGGGTGCTGTGCTTCCAGGCGGGAGAGAGAGTGGACGGGCGGTAACTGATTGGACGGGGCTGGGCAGGAGGTGAGCCTTGACCTGTGACTGGCTGAGGTTTGGCGCGGGTGGGCTTGGGTGTTGGCGCCAGCGAGCTTGTTTACTGCGGAGAAGAACCAGGAAGGTCGCCATATTGCCAGGGTGTGTCCCTGTTCAGGCGCCATGGGGTCCCTACAACTAATATGCAATATGGTGACACAGGGGCAATCTAGTTGCTAACGATGCCATTCCGCATTATATTAACTTTAAATTTATAATTGACCAAAATTTATAATTATAAATTTATAATTATTGAAGCATTTTACTAACTTCCAGATTTATTCTTATCTTTGAGAAATTCATTGTATAATGGTAATATTTAGTATTGATCTTGCCTTTGTCAAAGTATTGATTTTAACTCTTGGCCACTCAGCATTCAGCCAATATCCGTATCTGCTTACTCTACTGTTAGAAATATCAGGCTGGGTTACAGACCTTTCAAACCTGTTCCGTGCAGACTGGGTCACATACCTCCCATATGCAGACTGGGTCACAGACCCCTCATATGCAGGTCACGAGCTGGATAGTTGGAAAAAGATCCGGGGAGCCATTGACAAGGTTGACATGCTTTATTTGGACATGAGTTCAGCCCCCAGCGGATCAGAGCCATTGTCTTTTATACTAGAGTCAGATCACCAAGGAACACCTGGGCGCATGCATAATGTATTTACAACAGACAAGCTGAGTCATGCTCAGCCGTATATGAGGTGAGGGAGCCTGACCAGTCTGTCTCCATTTTCCTCACAAATATATTTTTATATGAATTAACACGGTTCTTCCTCCTCTCCCCTGCCTCTTTCCCCATTTCTTCCCCTACCACTTCATATGTTTTGGTTAAAATTTAATTTAGTCCACAGGTTACAGGATATCAAGATAGGATGTGACTAATTTAGAAGAAGAACAAAAAAAATCTCTCAGAGGCAGATGCAGGGACTCCTGTGACTTCAGGCTTCCCATTTTAGGGAGAAGGGGAGCTTTTTGTTTGTACAGAAGACAGTTGCTTTATGGTAAGTGGGTATTTTGTTGTTTGGAAATTTAAGTAGAGGAAGAAGCTTCAGAAGTTGAGTGCCTACAGTTGTGGACTGTTGCAGACATTGACTCTCTTCATGCCCGTTCTAGCCACCTGCTGGCAAGGCTTTCTGTACTGAAAAGCTTGGAAAACTAAAAATGACATTCCCAGCATCTTTCGCAGCTAGAGGTTAGAGTTATTTTAGGCTTCTCTGATTAGATAAATTCATGTGCAACTTTGATCTGGAATGAAGACTCTGAAGAGGGAGGCAAGACATGAATCATCTCTTGCCTGGCTTAGATGATGACAGAGGTGGCATAATCACTTGCTGTAGTTCTGGTTTCCTGAGTCTGTAATTTCCTAGTCATGGCAGGGGCAGCAGATATCTTGGGGACCAATTTTTTGGTTGGTTTGGTTTTGTTTTGTGAATCTAGGTTTTTTGTTTTTTGTTTTTGCCCCTTTCAAAAGTTCCTATAGATGCAAACAAACTAGAGAGGATTCTGTGTTTAACAGTTTGCAATTTGACCAATTCAATTTTTGTCTTGTAATATGCTAAGACCTTCACCTACATTATTTAATTATCACAAGAACAAGTACATACCATTATAGTCAGCCCTCTGTATCTGTGGGTTTCACATCAGTGGATTCAACCAACCATGGATCAAAAATATTCAGGAAAAAAAAAATCACAAGACAGCAATAAAAAATAATACAAACTTAAAAAAAATACAGTATAACAACTATTTACATAGCATTTACAGGCATTATAAGTAATCTAGAGATTATTTAAAGTATATGGACATGTTTGTTGGTTTATGCAAATACTATGCCATTTTATATAAGAGACTTGAGTATCCTCAAATTTTGGTATTCTCTGTGGTCCTGGAACCAGTCCCTTGAGGATACTAAGGGACAACTGTATTTATTTCTATTTTGCAGGTGAGGAAACAACTTTTACAATTTCTTCAGAAGATAGAGAATGGATATGGAGGGGTAAAGAGAGAGAGAGAGAGAAAGAGAGAGAGAGAGAAACAAAGAAATAGAGAGACAGTATTTCTGTATGTATTTTGTATTTATACAATTTCTTCAGAAGATAGAGAATGGATATGGAGGGGTAAAGAGAGAGAGAGAGAGAGAAAGAGAGAGAGAGAGAGAAACAAAGAAATAGAGAGACAGTATTTCTGTATGTATTTTGTATTTATACAAAATATATATAATATTATTTTTTCTTCTGAATGTTTAAAGAGTAAGTTGCAAACATGAGTCTCCTTTGTCCCTAAATATTTCAATGTATATTTCCTAATAACAAGGATATTGCTATGACTTAAAGGTGTCTTCCAAAATTTCATGTATTGGAAACTTGACCTCCATTGTAACAGTATAAATAGGGTGGGAAATTCAATTATGGTATTTGAAAAGTGAGGCCTTTGAGAAGTGATTAGATTGTGAGGACTGTGCCCTGGTGAATGGATTGATCCATTCATGGGGTAATGGGTGTGGTTCTGATGGCTTTAAAAGGAGAGCAAGTGAGCATGCTAGCTCTCGCTTGGCTCATTCTCACCATGTGACACTCTGGTCACCACAGGACTCCGTAGAGAGTTACCACACAAAGAAGGCCCTCACCAAATGTGTCCCACAGACCATGGACTTCCCAGCCTCCAAAACTGTAGGAAATAAATTTCATTTTTTATAAATTACTCAGTTTCAGTTATTTTGTTATAAGTGACAGAAACAGACTAATACAGATATTCACTTACATAACCACAATACAATGATCAAAATCAAGAACTTAACATTATACCATGCTATTCTCTAATCTACAGACCATATATTTTGCCAGTTGTTCCAATAATATCTTTTATAGCAAAAACATTAAAAAAAATTTTTTTCTAGTCCAGGATGCAATCTATACTACTCCTTTGCAGTCTGATGACAATTTGGTCTCCCTTAATTAAAGCATTCCTCATTCTGTCTTTGTCTTCTATGACCTTAACATTCTGAAGTATATAAGCCAGTTATTTTATTTTGTCAAACATCTGTCAATCTGGGTTTGTGAGGTATTTCTTGAGTTTATAGTTGTCTGGCTGGATCACAGATCGCTCTGACCCATCCTGTGCAGGTTGTGATCAGGTAGTTGGAAAAAGATTCTGGCAGTCTTAGGCACAATGGACATGCTTCATTTCAGATGTCAGCTCTGCCGGCCAGTGGCTCAGAGCTGTTGTCTTTTATACTCAAGTACACAATAGTGGCAACAAGCCAATGAGTATATGGGTACACATGCACAGTTACACTACTCTTATATAACTTGTTTACAGTGAACGTGCTAAAATATGCTGAATCATTCCCTGTCTGATATGAGGTTAGGGAGCCTGACTAAACTTTCCTCGCAATAGCTATATACATATATAGAATATATATTATATATATACACACACACACACACGTGTATATATACACATACATATATAGTCAAATAACATATTTATATATAGTCAAATAATGTCATACATGTGTATGAGGTCAAACAGTATATGTATGTTGCAAAGAAATCAGACAATAGAGAAATGTATAAAGTAGAAGGTAAGAATTTCCTCTCCTCCCACACTTTCATCACAAATAATAGTTGTTAGCAATTTTATTTTCAGAACTTCAAAATGTTGCTTAAAAAATAAATTTTTTGTTTGTCAGTTTGCATTGCTAAAAATTTAAGAACATGGCTGAAACAACATTATCGCCTTAGAATTAATTTTTTTTTTTTTCCTTTTTGTCTTTTTTTACTGACTGGTAACGGGATCA
>NW_007726773.1:534701-555775 GCF_000696425.1 Galeopterus variegatus
GACTGGTAACGGGATCACAACCCTCGGTGTCGTGCCCGTACCGGGGACCGGCAATGGGATCACAACCTTCAGTGTTGCGCCCGCACCGCGCTCAGCCAGTGAGCAGGAACCGGTCTCCACATGGGATCCGAACCCTTGGCGGGAGCACCACCGCACTCCCAAGCGGTGCACTCTCCAGTGCGCCACTGGGCCGGCCCGAATTAATAATTTTTTAATATTACCCAGTCCACATTGTTTTCCCCAACTATCCAGAAATGTCTTTTATGGTTAATTTCTCCAAACCAAGATTCGACTCAGAATCAGACATTTGTAACTGGTTGCTATATCCCCTAAATTTCTTTTATCCCAAAGAGTCCATTATGTTGAATAGTAAGAAAACACTAATCTAACACCGACCATGGGGTTCTGTCAAGAAAAAAAATACTTGTCTGAGGTTCCAAGGGTCCAGAGTTCATTCTTACACCAGAAGTGAGAGCCCTAGACCACTCTAGACCAAGACAGGATTGCAGATTAACTCATAACCTGGCTCTTCAGGCAGGCCTCTGGGGCCTTATTTAAATACCCTAGACCCTCAGCTACTGGCTCACCAGCTCTAGCCAAGGCATACCTCCTCTCTGAGCTCTGGTTTGCTCTTTTGCAATGTAAATAAGAAAGTACCTAGCCTCTGGAGTTTGCAAGAAAAAGCTCATCACTGATCAAATATAAAATATTAAATGCAAATATGCTTGCCATAAAAAAAATTACAACTAAATCAAACAAGAAGAAAACTTTGAGCCATAAGGAATTAGATAATGAATACTCACACAATGGAAGAAAAGTCTGTAGTCTGAAGATGTTTTTTCTTTTGATTTATTTTTCAGTTTTTTTCTTTCAATGTTTTCTATATCACAGTGGCAGTAGGTGAGAATTCTGTGTTAATAGAAGCAGTGGAATAACATTATATTTGTAGATCTGAGTGGAGTAAGAGTGAATTTATAGCTATGACACAAGAGAACAAATGCTGAACAATATTGGCTAAACATTTGCTAAGGTCTTGAATGTTTGTGTTCCCCCAAAATTCATATGTTCCCCCAAAATTCATTCACCACCAGGGCAGTGGTATTGGGAGGTGGGGCCTTTTGGGAGCACAGCCCTCATGAATCGGATTAGTGTCCTTATAAAAAAGGCCTGAGGGAGTTTGTTTGCCTCTTCTGCCATGTGAAGATGCAGTAAGAAGATTCCATCTATGAGGCAGAGAGCAAGCCCTCACCAGACAGAATCTGCTGGCACCTTGATCTTGGACTTCCCAGCCTCCAGAACTGAAAGCAACACATTTCTGCTGTTTATAAATTACCTAGTCTAAGGTATTTTGTTATAGCAACACAAATGGACCAAAATAACATTCTTTCATGTCAGCAAAATGTTATGGCTATTACTTCTAAAGAAGAGGTACTTCTAAAGGAGAGTTCAGTTTGTTTGGGAATCTATTCCATGATTTATTATCTCCTACTAGCTCACATGTACAGGGCCTAAAGAAAGGAATGCTTTGTTTATATATCTTTTGGTTGTAAGCATGTTAATAAGCCTATAAATGAGGCATATTTAATGATGACTAATAGATATTTGCACTGGTTGACATAGTGTCCCCCAACATTCATATTCACCTAGAACCTCGGAATGTGACTTTACTTTGAAATAAGGTCTTTACAGATGTAATTAGTCAAGTTAAAGTGAGGTTCATAATGGATTAAGGTGGGTCCTAATCTAGTGACTGGTGTCTTTAAAAGAAGAGGGAAATTTAGACATGGACACATTGAAAGAATGCCATGTGAAGATGGAGGTGGAGATTGGGGTGTTCCTTCAAGCCAAGGAATGCCAAGGATTTCCAGCAACCATCAGAAGTTAGGAAGAGACAAGGATCCTCTCTGACAGTCTTCAGAGAGAGCACAGCCCTGCTGTCACCTTGATTTTAGATTTCTGGCCTCCAGAACTGTGAGAGGATAACTTTCTGTTGTTTAAAGACATCCAGGTTTATGGTAACTTGTACAACCACCCAAGGAAACTAACACAACATTGCAATGTCATATGCAACTGGGCTTTGGGGAGCTGACTTATTCTAACCAAAATTCTCTAATTGCTTTATAAACTCAAATTTCAGCTTATTAATTTCAGTGGGAAACAACTGACAGGATAATAGGCATCCTCTCAGGGAGCATCAACCTGGTACACAGGCCTAAACTGTAAATCAGAAAGAAGAAGGAGAAACTAGTATTAATAAAGCATCTGATATATTTCGAGTACCACTGGTGTACAAATACATAGAAAATTGCAACTGTGATAAAAGCTTTGAAGAGAGTTATGTTGTGGCACATAATTGAGAGAGTTGAGGACATCAAGGAGATAGAGGAAGAGGACCCTGGAGAATGGATCTGAAGGATAATAGGAATTATTAGGTAAGGGGACATGGGTGGATGGCAGGTATAAAAGCCTTACGTATTCACAGACTGAAAGAAGGCCCATGTGCTTTGGGGTGGAGGTGGGGCTGTCAAAGTGAGGCAGGAGAGAAAGTTAGGAGTGACACATGCAAAACCTACTGGATGGCGTTAAGGTTTGTGTCTTTCTCCCAAGGAAAATGAGGAGGTGTTAAACTTTGCTATAAAAAGGAGCAACATGTTTAGATTCACATTTTTGAGAAGGTCACTCTCATTGCAATGTGACCAGGTTGGAGGTAGAGAGAGAGTTCGATGCCATCTGAAGGCCCAGGGATTAGGACTGGACACATTACACCTTAGCAGGCATTCGCCAGCCCACCCATGGCCAGTAGGTGAACCCCTTATCCCCAGTGCCAGGAGCTCTTCCAAACCACAACCCTCCCCTTAGACCCAGACCTCCTCTTAGAGAGAACCAGGGCTGAACATTTGCTTGAGTTATCCAAACAGAGAAAGAATAACTAAAATGGTTATTGAGATAATTGAATTGAGTTAAGATTGTGGTTTTGCTGGAGGAAATGGATACATTTTGGGACACATATAAACCAGCAACACTGAATCAAGAAGAAATAGAAAACCTGAACAGACAAATAATGAACAATGAGATTAAGCAGTAATCAACCGTCTTCCAACAAAGAAAAGCCCAGGACCAATGGCTTTACTGCTGAATTTTACCAAATCTTCAAAGAATTAACACCAATTCTCTTCAAACTATTCCAAAAAATCGAAACAGAGGCCATTTTCCTAAACTCATTCTATGAGGCCAGCATCACCCTGATGCCAAAATCAGACAAAGATACAACAAGAAAACAAAACTACAGGCTGATATCCTTGATGAATGTAGACACAAAAATCCTCAACAAAGAATGACTTACATGTGTATACTCTGACCTGAAGGAATGTTTATGTTACATTGTTGAGTGTTTATTCTTCACCTGTTTTAGAGCTGCAGATTCACTCACGCTGCACTCAGGAGTATAGATAGAATATTATTCCATTATATTCAATTATAAATCTGATCTTATGAACTCTCATCATTTGGTATAGCAGGAGTAAAAATTTAGTCCCCAAATCACAATCTTTATTATTATTATTCTTATTGAAACATAATTGATTGTACATATTTGTGGGGCACAGAGTTGAACTTTCAAAAGGAGAGAACAGAACTGTGGTTACTAGAGGTAGGAAAGGGTAGCAGTTAGCAAGAAATTGGTTAATGGCCACAAAAGATGGTTCCATTTTGTAATGATGGATATATTAGTTATCCTGATTTGAGCATCATGTATTGCTCACAGCTTCTGGAGGTTGCCAGCTTCCTTGGCTTGAGGCCATATCACTCGAATCTCTGCGCCATCTTCGCATGGCCTCTATGTCTGTGTCTTCTCTTCTGTCTCTCCTAAGGACATTTGTCATTGGATTTAGGGTCTACCGGACAATCCAGGATGATCTCATTTCAAGATTTTTAAATTAATTACATCAGGGAAGACCTTTCTGAACAAAGTCTCATTCACAGGTTGTAGGGGTTAGGAAGTGAACTTATCTTTTGGTGGGTCACCTTTCAATCCACTACAGAAGGTGCTGCATGCAGAAGATCGCTGGGACAGAACCCAAACTCCTTAACAAAGACCTTTGATGATCAGGTCCCTCCTCTATAGCATGATATGTGTAATGTCAATCATATCACACCACAATTTCACAGCATTAGTCCAAGGCAGAATATATTTGTTTATATGTTTTCATAATCCACTTTAGGCTTTTATTGTGATAGGCAATAAAAGAAAGATATGAATACATTAATGTTGTGCCTGGCGTCTTTGTCATTCCCTTCATGTTGACTATTTTCGTTGAAATTCAAGCAGGACTGTCTTTCAAGTCCCTTCACCCACCACCCCCCTGACTTCAAGGCCTGATTACTTGCTTTCATTGCCACAAATGAAAGGTTTNCCCTTCAACCACCACCCCCCTGACTTCAAGGCCTGATTACTTGCTTTCATTGCCACAAATGAAAGGTTTTTCCACCTCTCCATGCCTCCATGCAGTTTCCCTTTTCAGTTTTTTTTATATTAATTATGTATTTTTATGGGGTACAGAATTGAATATCAATACATGTGTACAATATGTGATGACCAAATCAGGATAATTAGTATACTCATGTTTACAAAACATAATTAATCTTTTTGACCCTTAACTAGTTTCTCACTAATCCCCTTCTCCTCCCCCTTTCCTACCTCTAATAACCACAGTTCTGTTCTTTTTTTTTTTTGAAAGTTTAGTGTACTATTGTGATTGTTTCCCTTTCTTTCCTCCTTCCTTCCTTTTTTCTTCTCTCTTTCTTTCTATCTTTTAGCTCCCACTTATGAGTGAGTACATGTGGTATTTCTCTTTCTGTGCCTGGCTTATTTCACTTAACATAGTTTTCTTCAAGTTCATCCACGTTGCTGTGAATGACAGAATTTCGTTCTTTTTTTTTTATGTCAGGGTAGTATTCCATTGAGTATATATACCACATTTTCCTTTTCCAGTCATCTGTCATGGAAATTTAGGTTGCTTCCAACTCTTGGCTATACAATAATTCTCAAGTACCAGACCCCATAGAACAAGAAACATTTAAAATGACTGAAAAGGAATTTTGGGTAACAATCTCAAACAAACTGAGTGAGATATAGAAAAACTCAGGCAACATGGTGAAACAAGAAAAACAATCCAGGACTTGAAGGATGAAATTTACAGAGATAAATTCCATAAAGGAGAATGTAGCAGGGCCAGCCCGGTGGAGCACTTGGTAGAGTGCGGTGCTTGGGAGTGCGGCGGCGCTCCCGCTGAGGGTTCGGATCCCATATAGAGACCGATCCGCTCACCGGTTGAGTGCGGTGTGGGCGCGACACCGAGGGTTGTGATCCCGTTGCCGGTTGCGGTACGGGCGTGACACCGAGGGTTGCGATCCTGTTACCGGTCATGAAAAAAGACAAAAAGACAAAAAAAAAAAAAAAAAAAGGAGAATGTAGCAGAACTCCTGGAACTGAAAGACTCATTCAGTGAAATAAAAACTACAATTGATAGTGTAAGCAGCAGGCTCGAGCAAGTGGTGGAAACAATTTTTGATCTTGAGGACAGTCTTTTTGAAACAACCCAAGCAGGGAAAATAATAATAATAATAATAATTTTAAAAATGAAGATAATCTAAGAGAGCTAGAAGACCACCTTAAGCACACAAACATTCGAATCATAGGTGTTCTGGAGGGGAAGGAGAAAGGAAAAGGCATTGGAAACATATTCAATGAAATAATAGCAGAAAAGTTCCCAGGTATTGGTAGAGATATAGACTTCCAGATCCAAGGCCCAAAGGTCGCCAAACAGATTCAACCCAAAAAGGTCCTCTCCAAGACACATTGTAGTCAAACTGTCAAAAGTCAAAGACAAAGAGAGAACCCTAAAAATAGCAAGAGAAAAACATGAAGTCACCTATAAGGAAGCCCCCATCAGACTAACAGCAGCCTTCTCAACAGAAACTCTACAGGCCAGAAGAGACTGACATATTCAGAATACTAAAAGAAAAAAACTGCCAGTCAAGAATACTTTACCCAGCAAGGCTCTCCTTCAGAAATGAAGGGGAAATAGTGTATTTCCCAGACAAACAAAAGCTGCAGGAGTTCACCACCACATGACCAGCTCTACAAGAAATCCTTAAAGGAGTCCAGCACTCCCTTTTCAGTTTTAATTAATGAAGTCAGATGCTGGAAGGGAAATCAATAGGATAGAATGGTTGTTGAGAGCAGGAGTAGAGAAGAACAGCCTCTCTGGCTCCAAATGTTCATATTTCATCAATAAAAGCTTCTTTTGGGCAATTTAGCTAATCTCTGGAGGTCTCTTTACTATTTTTCCCAACTTTATGTAAGTTGCAGTAAGAAGGTTTATTTGTATGAAATGTGAAAAGTTCCTGTCTGAAGTTTGATTTCATATTTACTCATGAATAGCAGCTGCTCACAAAAGTTGTTCACTTTTGAGTAAATGATAAGTTTGCCTCTGAGCACATAATATCCTAAAGGTTTATTTTGCTTGTGTCTCAGGAGAAGAAAGTGGAACAGTGAGCTGGATATTCATAAGGTTGCAGATGACTTGTTTTGGATGCTCTCCGCAGACTGAAGAGCAGAGGCTGATGAGGAGAAATGCTTGAATTTCAATGAAAATAGTCAACATGAAGGGAATGACAAAGACGCCAGGCACAGCATTAATGTATTCATATCTTTCTTTTATTGCCTATCGCAATTAAAGCCTAAAGTGGATTATGAAAACATATAAACAAATATATTCTGCCTCAGACTAATGCTGTGAAATTGTGGTGTGATATGACTGACATTACACATATCATGCTATAGAGGAGGGACCTTAACATATAACATGGAGTTTCCAGGTGGTAAAAATGTAAGTCTGTGAACACAAAGGGCATGCTATTGGCCTCTAGTGGACCACAAAGGCTCAAATCAGACTCTTGGGAATTAATCTCACTCTCTTTCACTCTCCATGTGCAAACCATGTCCAATCTTGCCAATTTTACCAATTAATATTGATTGCACAGATCCCCTTCCTATTTCTCACTGCTGATTTCCCAGTCCAACTACCACGGTTTTTCCGTGTGGTGAAAATGTAAGTCTGTGAACACAAAGGTATTGCTTGTTAAAGATCATAAATAGTCCAGGAGAAATTTAGGGGCAGGGAGGAAAAATAAAACAACATTAGGTGCCAGACGCATAGAAGATGTAGTATATCTGGCGCATAGTCAATGGAATGTAGTGAAGGGATGACTGGCAAGCAGGATGAAGAGGACCCTAGTCTGTTGCTCTTCTCCCACAAGTTCTTTTCTTACATGTGTAAAACACTATCATTGCTTCCAAACTGGCTGCATATGCTGTCCCAGGGATTCCCAGGATTCTTTCCTGTCTGTGGTCTAGAGACCATTGTCCACCCCCCNTTTTTTTTATGTCAGGGTAGTATTCCATTGAGTATATATACCACATTTTCCTTTTCCAGTCATCTGTCATGGAAATTTAGGTTGCTTCCAACTCTTGGCTATACAATAATTCTCAAGTACCAGACCCCATAGAACAAGAAACCTTTAAAATGACTGAAAAGGAATTTTGGGTAACAATCTCAAACAAACTGAGTGAGATATAGAAAAACTCAGGCAACATGGTGAAACAAGAAAAACAATCCAGGACTTGAAGGATGAAATTTACAGAGATAAATTCCATAAAGGAGAATGTAGCAGGGCCAGCCCGGTGGAGCACTTGGTAGAGTGCGGTGCTTGGGAGTGCGGCGGCGCTCCCGCTGAGGGTTCGGATCCCATATAGAGACCGATCCGCTCACCGGTTGAGTGCGGTGTGGGCGCGACACCGAGGGTTGTGATCCCGTTGCCGGTTGCGGTACGGGCGTGACACCGAGGGTTGCGATCCTGTTACCGGTCATGAAAAAAGACAAAAAGACAAAAAAAAAAAAAAAAAAAAAAGGAGAATGTAGCAGAACTCCTGGAACTGAAAGACTCATTCAGTGAAATAAAAACTACAATTGATAGTGTAAGCAGCAGGCTCGAGCAAGTGGTGGAAACAATTTTTGATCTTGAGGACAGTCTTTTTGAAACAACCCAAGCAGGGAAAATAATAATAATAATAATAATTTTAAAAATGAAGATAATCTAAGAGAGCTAGAAGACCACCTTAAGCACACAAACATTCGAATCATAGGTGTTCTGGAGGGGAAGGAGAAAGGAAAAGGCATTGGAAACATATTCAATGAAATAATAGCAGAAAAGTTCCCAGGTATTGGTAGAGATATAGACTTCCAGATCCAAGGCCCAAAGGTCGCCAAACAGATTCAACCCAAAAAGGTCCTCTCCAAGACACATTGTAGTCAAACTGTCAAAAGTCAAAGACAAAGAGAGAATCCTAAAAATAGCAAGAGAAAAACATGAAGTCACCTATAAGGAAGCCCCCATCAGACTAACAGCAGCCTTCTCAACAGAAACTCTACAGGCCAGAAGAGACTGACATATTCAGAATACTAAAAGAAAAAAACTGCCAGTCAAGAATACTTTACCCAGCAAGGCTCTCCTTCAGAAATGAAGGGGAAATAGTGTATTTCCCAGACAAACAAAAGCTGCAGGAGTTCACCACCACATGACCAGCTCTACAAGAAATCCTTAAAGGAGTCCAGCACTCCCTTTTCAGTTTTAATTAATGAAGTCAGATGCTGGAAGGGAAATCAATAGGATAGAATGGTTATTGAGAGCAGGAGTAGAGAAGAACAGCCTCTCTGGCTCCAAATGTTCATATTTCATCAATAAAAGCTTCTTTTGGGCAATTTAGCTAATCTCTGGAGGTCTCTTTACTATTTTTCCCAACTTTATGTAAGTTGCAGTAAGAAGGTTTATTTGTATGAAATGTGAAAAGTTCCTGTCTGAAGTTTGATTTCATATTTACTCATGAATAGCAGCTGCTCACAAAAGTTGTTCACTTTTGAGTAAATGATAAGTTTGCCTCTGAGCACATAATATCCTAAAGGTTTATTTTGCTTGTGTCTCAGGAGAAGAAAGTGGAACAGTGAGCTGGATATTCATAAGGTTGCAGATGACTTGTTTTGGATGCTCTCCGCAGACTGAAGAGCAGAGGCTGATGAGGAGAAATGCTTGAATTTCAATGAAAATAGTCAACATGAAGGGAATGACAAAGACGCCAGGCACAGCATTAATGTATTCATATCTTTCTTTTATTGCCTATCGCAATTAAAGCCTAAAGTGGATTATGAAAACATATAAACAAATATATTCTGCCTCAGACTAATGCTGTGAAATTGTGGTGTGATATGACTGACATTACACATATCATGCTATAGAGGAGGGACCTTAACATATAACATGGAGTTTCCAGGTGGTAAAAATGTAAGTCTGTGAACACAAAGGGCATGCTATTGGCCTCTAGTGGACCACAAAGGCTCAAATCAGACTCTTGGGAATTAATCTCACTCTCTTTCACTCTCCATGTGCAAACCATGTCCAATCTTGCCAATTTTACCAATTAATATTGATTGCACAGATCCCCTTCCTATTTCTCACTGCTGATTTCCCAGTCCAACTACCACGGTTTTTCCGTGTGGTGAAAATGTAAGTCTGTGAACACAAAGGTATTGCTTGTTAAAGATCATAAATAGTCCAGGAGAAATTTAGGGGCAGGGAGGAAAAATAAAACAACATTAGGTGCCAGACGCATAGAAGATGTAGTATATCTGGCGCATAGTCAATGGAATGTAGTGAAGGGATGACTGGCAAGCAGGATGAAGAGGACCCTAGTCTGTTGCTCTTCTCCCACAAGTTCTTTTCTTACATGTGTAAAACACTATCATTGCTTCCAAACTGGCTGCATATACTCATTCAGTGAAATAAAAACTACAATTGATAGTGTAAACATCAGATTAGGGTAAGCAGAAGAAAGAATTTTTGATCTAGAAGTTAGTGTGAAGAAACGCAAAGGGGAAAAAAAGAAAAAAGAATTTTAAAATTTAAGAAAATCTAAGACAGCTAGCAGACAAACTTAAGCACACAAACATCTGAACCATGTGTGTTGAAGAAGGGGAGGAAAAAGTGAAGGGCACTGAAGCACATTCAAGAAAACAATAGTGGAAACTTACCTGGTATTGCTAGAGATACAAAATGACAGATCAACGAGGCTGGAAGATCTTCAAGTTGATGTATTCCAAAAAGGTCTCTCTGGGACACATCATAGTAAAACTGTCAAAAGACAAATAGAAAGAGAAAATGCTAAAAACAGCAAGAGAAAAACATCAAGTCACCTACAAAGGAGTCCCCATCAGTAAAACAGAAGACTTCTCAGCAGAAACCATACAGGCCAGAAAATAAAGGAATGATATGCTCAAAGGACTAAAAGAATGAAAACTGCCAGCCTAGAATACTACACCCAGCAAGGCTAGCCTTCAGAAACGGAGGGGCAAAGGTGTATTGAACACAAACAAAAACTGTGGGAGTGCATCACCACACTACCACCCCTACAAGAAATCCTCAAGAGAGTCCTGCACCTGGAAGCCAAAAAATGAAAATCTCTACCATGAATACACAGGAAAGACCAAAACCCACTGGTAGAACAAAAATGCAAATGTGAAAGAGAGAAGTTACATCTTACCACCCCAAAAAACCAGCAAACATTTAAGCCAAACTATTAAAGAGGAAGAAAGAAAAAACAGATATATAAGACATCCAAAGGAAAATTGATAAATTGCCAGGAGTAAGACAATATCTTTCAATAATAACCCTAAATGTAAATAGATTAAATTCCATATACAAAATGCACAGATTGACTAATTGAATTAAAATGCTAGACCCAATTATATGCTGTTGACAAGGGATACACCTTACATGTAAAAACACACACAGACTAATATTGAAGGCATACAAAAAGATAGACCATGCAAATAGAAACCAAGGATGGGCAGGGGTAGTTATTCTTGTTTTGGGTAAAATAGACATTAAACCAAAAACCATAAAAAGGGAAAAAGAAGGTCATTATTTAATGATAAAGGGTTCTAATAACCAGAAAAGGTTTGGGGAGATCTCAGAGTAGGGGATATTGTTCCTCTCTTCTTTGAATAAATACTGCGAAAATTCCAAGCGTCCTCAAGTCCAGCATGCCCCTGTTCAGGCATTAAGCTGTAAACAAATCTAGGCAGACGGAGGGTCAGAAATAGTGTCTCCTTCCCATCTCTTCCCCCACTGCCAGGCTTCTTATCTGCAACCTTAGGAATATCCAGTTCATTCTGTCCCACTTCCTTGTCCTGAGACACAAAACAAAATAAGCCTTTAGTGTATTTCTGTGCTCAGAGCATTGCTTCCAAACTGGCTGCATATGCTGTCCCAGGGATTCCCAGGATTCTTTCCTGTCTGTGGTCTAGAGACCATTGTCCACCCCCCGTATTCCCACCAGAGCAAGGGGCCCGGCTTACTAAGCACTCTGAAGGGGAGGAGGGAGTAAAGAAAAGAGATGGCTCACTAGCTTGCCCTTCTCTGTCCTGGGACACAACCTCCAGGTGCCACCTGGTCTAGGGATAGACCATAAGGCAAGACCTCCTGGCAGGAGCAAGCTGATCCTTGCTCTCCCTCAGTGTCCAGAAGCCATGGTGTACTCTAGGTTGGCCTCTGGGGCCTCTGGGAATGGCCCAGAGTCTGAGGATTCCATACATGCGAGGATGGAAAGTGACCTGACCCCAAGGGCCCTGCCTTTACCGCCCTTCTGGCTCTCTTCTGGTGAGGGGAAGCAGAATGGCTGAACCTGCTTGTGTCAGTGCACTGGTCAGTGACAGTGTGGTGGGACTGAGGTTTAAGAGGGAATGATTCCTGGATAAAGGGCTAACGACTCAGACTTCAGCGTGCAACCTTGTCCCACAATTTCTACCTCTTTGAACAAAAGCAAATAATTCACTATCTTTAACACTGAATGTCTTTCTCTACAAATTGAAGTGATGCTACCTACATCTCAGAGTTATTGTGAAGACAAATGGGACACACACCTTCATTCCTTCTTTCGTTCATTCATTCAACACAGTTGTTTGGGTGCTGTGGACAGAATTTTAAGATGACCCTCCAATGACCCATGCCTTGTATGATTTCCTCTCTTTGCATGTGGGCAGGGCCTGTGATTATGATGGGTGTCACTCCTGTGATTAGGTTGCATATCATGCTCAAGTTTACGAGCTACTGCACTCCCAGTGCCGCTCTCTCCCAAGTGCGCCACGGGCTCGGCCCAGCATTGTTATTATTTGAGTGTCTAAATATGGCTGGAGTACAGTTGGCCCCAATATAAGCAGTACCTTAGAGTAGTGGTTCTCAGCTAGTGCAATCTTGCTTCCCAGGTCACAACTGCATGCTATTGGCCTCTAGTGGGTAGAGGCCATTAATGCTGCTAAACACTCCATAATAAAAAGACAATCCCACCCCAAATGTCAATGGTGCTGCTGCTGAGAAATCCAGCACAAGTTGCTAAGGGGGCATTTAGGAGGGGCACCCACCCAGATGAGGGTGAAGGGGAGGAACAGGGAAGAATGGTGCAGACAGAGGGACTGACATGAGCGAAAGCCCATGTGGTATCTGGGACCCGTGAAGGACACTGACTGGGTGAAGCCTAGAGTGTAGGCAGCTGAGAGACAGGAGATGTCAGCAGAGGCGAGCCTGGGTCAGGAAGAATCTTTAAGGTGTGCACAGACTCTGGACTTCATTCCAAGATCCTAGGGGAGACCAGGGAGGGCAAGGCCGTGACAGAAACAGGCTTTGCCTTTATAGCTTACAAGGGAATTTCAAATGCTTCTCATCGGGCCTTCATATAATACTCAGTGAGGAAGAAAGGGAGGCTGTTATTATTTCTATTTTAAAAATATGTTCTTTATTTCTTTCCTCACTATGAAGGGAACATAAATTGCCCTTCTGACTATGACCGGAGGAAATACCGGGGGAAAGAGAAACGAAGAGAGCTTTTCAGACTTGTGCATGCAGAAGGGGTAAAGCTGTGCATAAAGGATCTTAATTGCCTTATTCTTACGCCTACCACTGGAGTGTTTTTTTTGCTCTGGTTATTTTCCCTTTTATGAACCTTAACTATGCCTCAGCTTCTTAGAGTCTCATGATTTAATCAAATTCTGCTCCAGCAACTGTCTGCACACAAATTATTGTGGTATTAGTTTCAATAAGAATGGGCTATAATAAGAATTCGTACATGCATAGGTAGGTAGTGTTTTCACTATGGGAATATTATTGGTTAGCCAAAGGTCAAAGGCTGTGAAACCTTATTAAACCAGATGTTGGTAAATTACGTAAGTGTGGAAAGACGAGCACAAAGAGAGGACATGTTACACTGATGAATAGATTAGGCATGCATATAGAAGTACAGCACATTTAGAGCATCTTGTTTAAAGTATGGCTTGTTCATATCACTTATTTTCAGAGCATCTCCTATTCACAGTCCATAAACAAACTGCATTGAATTTGCAACGTGCTCTTTTCCTGTGAAGCACAATGAACCTTCTTCGTGGACTCTTTATTTTTAATGTCCTCTAACTATGCTGGAGGTGAAGGTGCATTTTTCCTTCTGTTCTGCAGGTGGTGAGGAGGAGGATTCTGTAAATAAACTCCATATTTACTGGCCAAGGGCAATGATTGCTTAACAACTTTTCTGATTCATCCGGGAGATATTTGCTAATAAAAATAAATTAAGTTGAAGACTAGAATGAATTCAAGAAATAATTTCCATCGCCAACCATTATTGTTTTTAGTCATTTAACATTAGTGACTACAATGATGCTTTGTCCTCTATATTGTTGTCAGAATTTTCTAAACTGTACATGATATCATGATGTTCCTGTGCTCTAGAACCTTCGGTTTCCAAACCTTCCTATTTCAGAATAAAATTCAATGTCTGGCATACAAAACCTTACACAACCTGACCCTTTCACATCTGCCGGCTTTCTTCCCTCCATTTGGGATCAAAATATGGAATCTGTGAAATAGCCACACCAGGGGTCTGGCCTCTCCTCATTTACGATGCTCATTTTTATTCCTCCTTGTTTCTAACCATGTTGCTTCCTCTGTCTAGACAGCCTTACCCTCTACCTGGACAACTCCTCTGAATCTTTTAAGAGTCGCTTCAAATGATGAGTTGGTTGGAAGTGTAGACAAAATGACTGCACTTGGAAACCCAGATTCTGGGAGTAAGAGAAATTCAAGATCCTTGTCTTTTGACCTGTAGTTGAATGTCAGTTTGATACTTGCTTGAGTCATTTGCAAATAGATACCTGCCCAGCTACAAGGATCACCCTCTTTTGGGAATTGCCCCCTGGATCCATAGGTCACAAGAGTGGGCCTCTGGCAACTGTATTTACATCATACAATCCACAGTTTGGGGGGCTACCTCTTGACACCCTGTAAGATTCTCTTTTCTGGAAATTTTTAATTGGGAACCAAGAAGAGTAGGTCATACTCATCATGTGGTTAGAACTACAACTTAAAAATTTAACCATGAAGCAGCCATCTTCACTGTGAGCCTGCAGAAGACGCAGAGAAAATAAGTCCACCGAGAGAGAGAAGCATATAACAAATACATACGGAGGAGTACAGTGGAGAGACGACAAGAAGCTCTGGAAGCTTCCCAGCCCCTAATTTTAGTTCTTTTGCTGCAATCCTGTCCTTGGAATCTATGAAATAACAATGTATCCTTGTAATAAATCCTTGCCTTTTAATTTCTTTTCTGCTTAGTTGCAGATTATAGCATGCTATGCTCATTAGAGTGCAAATCACCTGTCCTGGTTTTACTGATTTTTCTTTCATCTTCAACATTCACTTTCTTCCCTGCAACCCCCATGCAATGGCATTCCATTGTGTGATTGTGATACAAGTTATTTATCCATTTTCCTGTGAATGGACATCTGGTTGCTTCCTTTTTTTTTTTTTGCTATTTCAAACACAGCTGCTAATGACATTCTTGTATATGTCTACAGTTGCACATAAGTAGATAATTTTAGTGCATACTACTAGGAGTCGAATTGCTGAGTTGGAAGTTATGCAAGTGCTTAACTTTACAAGATCATGTCAAATTATTTTCTAAAGTCCTAATGGTTTACACTCCTGCTATCATTAACAGTCAATAATAATAACTAATACTTACTGACATTTACCATATGCCAGGCAGTCACTCACTGATAGAGTTTTAATGTCACCGCATCCTTGCATTCCTAGGGTTCATCATGATGTGACTTATTTGTAATATACTCTTCAATTCAGATGGTTAATATTTTATTTAGATTTATGCAAACGTGCTCATAAGTGCAAAGGGTGCATAATTTCCTTTCTTGTCCTGATATTGTGTGGATTAGAAATCTAAGTTATGCTAGTGTCAAAAAATAAGGTTATCCTTCATTTTCTATTTTATGAAATGATTTGTATATAAAATGGTTTTTTCTGTTTCTTGAGAATTGTCAAAACTCAACAGTGAAACCACTTAGAGGAGGGTCCTTTTTGTCTAGGGCAAGGTTGGGGATGTCTTTAACAATCATGTCAGTTTCTTTAAAGATTCAAATGTCTTTTCCTTCTTGTATCAATTTTGGCATTTTGTGGTTTTTTTTTTTCCCAGAAATTTACCTCTTTTATGTAGTCTGTCAAATAGTTACTCATTTTATTCTTTTATTATTATTTTAAACTCAGCTGTGTTTGTAGTTGTCTTTTTCTATTCTATGTTTCAGTTGCTTCTTGTCTATTGTTTCCTTAATTAGTTTTGCCAGTTCTTTTTTCAAAAACAGCTTTAGTTTCATTGATGTTCTCTATTGATTATTTGTTGTATATCTTCTGTTTAATTTCTGCTTTTATTTTTATTGTTTTTTTTTCTTCTGGTTTCTTAAGGTACAATCTGTTATTTGTTTTCTGATTTCTTAAGTCCATTTCTTTTTACTTTTTTTTTTTTTTTTTTCTTATTTTTCTGCTTGGAACCATCTTCCCCTAGACAGCTCCGCCAAGCTCACTGCCCCCACTTCCAGACATCATTTAAATGGCACTTTCTCAGCTGGGCTTTGCCTGCCCACTCGATTTAAGCTTGCAACTCTTGCCCTTCCCCATGTCCCTTCCCTGTTTTATTTTCTCTACAGCATTTATTACTATCAAACATAGTATATATTTTACTTATTATTTATGGTCTATTTCCCTCCATTAGAATATAAGTTCTTTGAATTTTAGTAAATTTATAGAATTGTTCAATCACGATCAAATCTAGAACATTTTCTTCACCCCAAAAACTTCCCTTGTGCCCCTTACCATTAATTTCCACTCAACCCCAGTTCTGGGCAACCATGGATCTACTTCTGTCTCTATAAATTTGGAAGACAGGAATTTTGATTGTTTTGTTTACTGCTACATGCCCAGCATATACAGAGCACCTGGCCCATCATAGGTGCTCAATAAATATTTGTTAAATAAATATTCAAATAATCTTACTTTTTTTGCCTGTATGATGTATAAGTTTCTAGAGACGTTGTGTTAAAAATTTCTAAAATTATTTGTTGACTCATCCATTTCTCTTTGTGATTCTGTCCATTAATGCTTTATATAATTTGGAGCTATTGTTGCTATATACCATATGGTCTTGATTATTATATTTTCTTGATCTATTGTTCCTTCTTTTGATGTTTAACATCCTCTTTATATTTTAACTTTTAATCTTATTTTTTCCAATATTAAAATCTCTGTCTTGGTTATCTTTTAGTTCCTGTGCCTTAATCTTTTTTTCACCTCTTTGTGTTTTACCTGTCTATTTTCTTTTTGTTTTAAGTGTGTCTCATAGTTTATACATTAATGGATCTTATTAATTAAAAAAAAAAATCTCTGAAAGTTTCTATCTTCTGGTTGTGAGTTCAACATTCACATTTATTTCTCTCTGTTTTTCTGCCATCTTATTTTATATTTTCTGTACTTTAATTTTTTAAATTCATCTCTCCTTTGCAGTTTTCCATTGGGTAGATTGAATTAGCATCTTTTATTATACTTATTTTCCCTATCACTTTCTTAAATGAATTAAAAATTTTATCTTATCTGCACATTAGACAAATATAACAGCACATCCTGTTTCCAGCCAACCCTGCCTCCCCTCCCCAAAATGCTGGTGTCACTTGACTTTAGTCTTGGATTGCAATCGCCTGGAGAAATAAAGTGCCCTTTCCCAGCCTGTCCCCCTGCACCAGATCACAACCACTTTGTCTTTCTCCCTTGAAAAGAGAGGAAAAGAGAGCAGAGCTCTCGCAGTCTTTGTAGTTCTCCAGGTCCATCCACTTTTTCTCTATAGTGTTTATTACCATCAAACATACTATATTTTTGCTTCTTTATTATTTCTGATTTGCACTTCCATATTAGACTGTAGGCTTTTTAAATTTTAGTAAATTATAGAATTATTCAATCATAATCCAGTTTTCTCAGGGCAGGGCTGGGCTGGGAGAGGGAGCCAGCAGCCTTTGCTAGTTTGCTACCTCCTAAAATTCCATCTTTTTTGCTTGGACTAGTGCTATAAACTAAATGTTTGTGTTCCCCCCCAAATTCATATGTTGAAACTCTAATCCACAGTGTAATGCTATTTAGAGATGGGGCCTGTGGTAAGTAATTAGGTCATGAGGGTGGAGCCCTTATGATGGGATTAGTGCCTGTGTAAGAAGAGACAGGAGAGACCTTGCTTTGTCTTTCTCTGTTCTCCACCATGTGAGGATCCAGCAAGACGGCTGTCTGCAGACCAGGAAGTGGTCCCTCACCAGACATTGTATCTGCTGGTACCTTGATCTTAAACTTCCCAGACTCCAGAACTGTGAAAAATAAATGTTTGTTGTTTAAGCTACCCAGGCTATGGCATTTTTGTTATAGTAACCTAAATTAAGACAGCTATCTTGACCTTGTTCTTGTTATTCTCAGCCATAGGGTCCTAATATAACATGTCAATAATTGTACTATGAGGATTAAATTGTATATTTTAACAAGGTAAACTATATTTTTAAAAAGCATCCTTTTTGGGAATATGTAAAATAACACAATAATGATGTAATTATCACACTCCATAAGACAAATGCTCCAGTTTTTTCAAAAAATAAATTGCATGCCGAAATAAGGAGAGGAAGAGAAAACCTGTAAAAAGAGATTTAAAAGCCATCTCAACCAACTGCAATTATTAAAAAAAAAATCTAAAAATTTTTAGGAGCCAATGAGGAAATTTGAACACTGACTGGATATATGATGATGTTAAGGAATTGCTTTTTATTATTTAATATATGTTAATGGAATTGTGGTTATGTTTTTTTAAAATGTATTATCTTTTTGAAACATTTCAGATGAAATTATATAATTCCTGTGATATGCTTTAAAACAACTGGGGGTGGGAGAGTGGGTGGTGAGAATGGCCACGAATTGATAAATGTTGAATCTGGGTGATGAGTACAGGGAAATTCATTATACTAGTCCCTCTGTTTTTGTATATGTTTAAAATTTTCCATAATAAAAGTTTTTTTAAAAAGTTCTTTTTAATTATAAAATTACTGACTTGGAGATCTAAAACAGTAAGTGAGAGAAGAAAATGCAAAAACTGTTTATGTAAAGACTGTACTAATTACTGTTATGGTCTAGTGGGGGAGATAGGCAAGTAAACATGCAATTATAATACAATGCAATTAACTTCTCTAATGGAAGTATCACAGGGTAGTGTGTGTGTAGGCGAGGGTCACACAACCCAGCCTGGAGACCAGGGAGGGAGAAAGGCTTTGGAGGATAGCCCTCTGCCTGGGTTGAATGAAACACATCTGTGTTAGGCTTCAGTGGTGGCTGAGAGGCAAGTGTACCTTCACTTACTACTACTAGCCTCAGTTTTTTTTTTTTTTTTTCTTTCTTTCTTTTTTTTTTTTTTTTTCTTTCTTTCTTTTTTTTTTTTTTTTTCTTTCTTTCTTTTTTTTTTTTTTTTTCTTTTTATTTTTTTTTTTTACTGACCAGTAACGGGATTGCAACCCTCGGGGTTGCGCCCGCACCGCGCTCAGCCAGTGAGCGGGAACCGGTCTCCACATGGGATCCGAACCCTCGGCGGGAGCGAGCGGCGCACTCTCCAGTGCACCACCGGGCCGGCCCTACTAGCCTCAGTTTTTTTTTTTTTTTTCTTTTTATTTTTTTTTTTTACTGACCAGTAACGGGATTGCAACCCTCGGGGTTGCGCCCGCACCGCGCTCAGCCAGTGAGCGGGAACCGGTCTCCACATGGGATCCGAACCCTCGGCGGGAGCAAGCGGCGCACTCTCCAGTGCACCACCGGGCCGGCCCTACTAGCCTCAGTTTTAACCATGCTCTTTATGTCCTCCAAGATGCGTATTCATTTGAAAACACCTTTAGTCTGCACCCTCTGCACTTCCTTGCCTGAGCTGAAACCTGCCTCTCCCTGGAGGTGCTGCCTCCCTTGGGGCCCTGTCAGGTAGAGGCTGTTCATGCTCACAGCTGATCCTCATGGCTGTGAGCAGGCAGGGAACTGGCTTTCTCCTTGATACCACCCACCTGCTGCCTCCTTGGGCACCCTCTTTCTCCTCTTACGTCCTCAATCTCTCCTCTCCATCCGTCCTTTATTGTACAACCAGGTTCAAGCTTCCTGCACCCCAAAAAACAGAACCCCTGACTCTTTGTGGGCCACACTCCCCTTTAGTAACTGCATCTTTCTTTCCCTTCGCAGCCAATCTTGTGCAAAGTTAGCTGAGAGAAAGTGGACAAAGAAGTGAGCTCGTGTCTTTTCCTTCTTGAGTCACTTTGGTAGCTTCTGTGCCTCTAAGACTCTGTCCATTTCATCCAAGTGATCTAATTTGTTGACATGTAGTTCATCATATTCCCTTATGATCCTTTTATTTCTAGAAGGTCAGTAGCAATGTCCCCTCTTTCATTTCTGATTCAAGTAATTTGAATCTTCTCTCTTTTTTTCTTGCTTAGTCTAGCTAAAGGTTTGTCAATTTTGTTGATCTTTTCAAAGAAGCAACTTTTGGTTTCCTTGATTTTTCTCTATTTTTTTAAAATTTTCTATTTCATCATTTCTGATCTAATCCTTATTATTTCCTTTCTCTGCTTGATTGGGCTTTGGTTTGCTCTCATTTTTCCTATGTCTTAAGGTGAAAGCTTAGGTTTTAGGTTTTAATTTTAGGTTTAGGTTTAATTTTATTGTGGTAAAACATACATAACATAAAGACTGCCATTTTAAGCATTTTAAATGTACAATTATGTGGAATTAATTACATTCACATTGTTCTATAACTACTACTTCTATCTATTTCCAAAGCTTTCTTGTCATCCTGAACATAAACTTGTACCCATTAAGCAATAACTCCTCATTATTTCTTCCTCCACCCTCCATTTCTGGTAACCTCTAATCTACTTCTGACTCTGAAATTTTTTTTTTTGTAATTTATTTTTTCTTAATTGCCCATGATAATTGTATATATTTATCAAGTACAATATGATATTTGGGTACATTCACACAGCAATCAAATCATTCATACAATGATCATATCAGGGTACTAAGCATATTCATCACCTCAAACATTTGTCACCTCTTTATATTGGTAACTTCCAACATCCTCCCAACTGGCTACTCGAAGTTATATGGTAATTTGTTGTTGACTGTTGTCTCCCAATGTTGCCATAGATCACTAGATCTTATTCTTCCTATCTCTCTCCAATTTTGTATCCCTCTCCCTACCCTCCCTAGGCTCTGGTAACCACTATCCTTCTCTCCACTTCTATGAGACCAACTATTTTTAGCTTCTACATATGAGTGAGAACATGTATTTCTCTTTCTGTGCCTGGCTTATTTCACTTAACATAATTTTCTCCAAGCTTACCCATGTTGCTGCAAATAGCAGAATTTCATTCTGGTTTCTTCTTTTTAAAAAGTGTTTACAACTATAAATTTCCCTGTAAGCAAATTTGCAAGCTCAGATTTGTGTTTTCATTTGTATTCATCTCAAAGTATTATCTTTCTTTTTTTTTTTTTTTTTTTTTTTTTTTTTTTTTTTTTTT
>NW_007726773.1:556119-570942 GCF_000696425.1 Galeopterus variegatus
GGGCCGGCCCATCCCTGTGGTTTCTTCTTACTGAAAGTAATGCTGCTATTTCCAAGTGCAATGGACACATATCTTGCTTACACTCAGTGTAGCATTTCATACTGTGATTGCTCCCTCCTTAAAATTCTCTCTCGTCCCAAAGTTTTTTAAAAAAATTTAACTGCCTTTCCTCTAACTCTTTATTCTTATTCAGTGGCTTTCATGAATTCTTCCACTTCCCTGCTAAATCTTAATGCTCTTTGTCATTCTCAGGATATAGACTCAAGTCTTCAGGAAGCAGGTGAAACTGAAGATGTCCACTTCAGCTTCCGTCTGCTGTGAAAGGACGCGAACGTGGCCCAGGTACAACATGAGGCCTGGTACAAGGCAATGACCACCGAGCTGGGGGTCAGGAGACCTGGTTCTAGGTCCAGCTGGGTAAGCACAGTGGGCTTTGCGAGAGAGTCAGGGAAGGCCTCTTTGATAAAGAGACATTTAACCTGAAGATGGGTGGAAGCCATCCAGTAAAGAGTGGGGAGAAGTGCCTTGTCGGCAGGGAGGACGTTGTGTGTGATGCCTTCCAGAGTCTGAACACAGAGCAAATGGGTGGATATTGATAATACTGATATAATATTAATATTCATATTAATATTGATAGTATTTATCAGTATGGGAAGATCAGTGAAAAACAGATTTGGAGAGAAAGAATTCAGTTTTGGCTATGATTACCTTGAGATGCCTGTGAGATATTTAAAAGGAGATGCCAGTAGGTAATTGGTCATATGAGTTTGGAGCTCAGAAAATAGATTTAGAGGACTGGCCAGATTCAGAATGCTGTACCTTTGTTATATATTAGAGTAAGGTGACTTAGGTTTAAAAACTATTTTTATACACTAGTTCTTTCATATAGAAGGCAGGAGACAATCATCCTAACAAATGAGTTTCTTATATTTTTCTGCACAAATGTCATATGTATAGGGCTGGTTGGTTATCTCAGTTGCTGAGAGTGTGGTGTTGATAACACCAAGGTCAAGGGTTTGGATCCCTGTTTATGTAAAGACTGGCTGGCTGTACAGGCCAGCTGACAAAAAAAAGAAAGAAAGAAAATAGATTTAGGTTAATAACTAAAATATAACTAAGGGCTGGCCCATGGCTCACTTGGGAGAGTGTGGTGTTGATGGCACCAGGGCCACGGGTTCAGATCCCTATATAGAGATGGCCGATTAGCTCACTTGGGAGAGTTTGGTGCTGACAACACCAAGTCAAGGGTTAAGATCCCCTTACCANTACTGATATAATATTAATATTCATATTAATATTGATAGTATTTATCAGTATGGGAAGATCATTGAAAAACAGATTTGGAGAGAAAGAATTCAGTTTTGGCTATGATTACATTGAGATGCCTGTGAGATATTTAAAAGGAGATGCCAGTAGGTAATTGGTTATATGAGTTTGGAGCTCAGAAAATAGATTTAGAGGACTGGCCAGATTCAGAATGCTGTACCTTTGTTATATATTAGAGTAAGGTGACTTAGGTTTAAAAACTATTTTTATACACTAGTTCTTTCATATAGAAGGCAGAGACAATCATCCTAACAAATGAGTTTCTTATATTTTTCTGCACAAATGTCTTATGTATAGGGCTGGTTGGTTATCTCAGTTGCTGAGAGTGTGTTGTTGATAACACCAAGATCAAGGGTTTGGATCCCTGTACAGGCCAGCTGACAAAAAAAAAGAAAGAAAGAAAATAGATTTAGGTTAATAACTAAAATATAACTAAGGGCCGGCCCGTGGCTCACTTGGGAGGGTGTGGTGTTGATGGCACCAGGGCCACGGGTTCAGATCCCTATATAGAGATGGCCGGTTAGCTCACTTGGGAGAGTGTGGTGCTGACAACACCAAGTCAAGGGTTAAGATCCCCTTACAGGTCATTTAAAAAAAAAAAAAAAAAAAAAAAAAAAAAAATATATATATATATATATATAAATATATAAAACTAGCTTGTGTTTCAACTAAAATTATAGTAACTAAAAAAAAATCACTACTGGGTTATTGAGAAATTCATCACCAAATTTTATGCCTATTCTAAGTAGGGGGAAAATATCTGAATGGGACTTTAATTTAGTCTTGTTTTCCTTCAGAAGGGACAAAGCTTATTCTGGTGATTAATGTTCTTCAAGCCCCTGGAATCCCAGCTGGCAGCCATAGTAGCTGTTCCAAAGCCAAAGAGGAAAGGTGTTTGTGTCTGCTTAAAAACTGAGTAATTAGGGCCGGCCCGGTGGCACACTGCTACAGTGCGCCGCTTGGGAGCACGGTGGCGCTCCCACGAGTAATTAGGGCCGGCCCGGTGGCACACTGCTACAGTGCGCCGCTTGGGAGCGCGGTGGCGCTCCCGCCGAGGGTTCGGATCCCACATACAGACCGGTTCCCGCTCACTGGCTGAGCCAGGTGCAGGCGCAGCACCGAGGGTTGCGATCCTGTTGCTGGTCCCGGTCCGGTATGGGTGCGACACTGAGGGTTGTGATCCATTGCCGGACACGAAAAAAAACAGCACCGAGGGTTGCGATCCTGTTGCTGGTCCCGGTCCGGTATGGGTGTGACACTGAGGGTTGTGATCCATTGCCGGACATGAAAAAAGACAAAAAGGAAAAAAAAAAAAAACCGAGTAATTAATGATGTGAGAAAAATTTTTTCCTTTATTTGCTTCTCAACATGATGGCTTTGTATGGCAAAAGATGGAGTGTTATGGTTAAATGAATACTATGAAGGGAAAATATGTGAGTTGATACGTTTGTTTTGTATGGAGAATGTTCAGATGTTTAGCAGATATGCTGCAAAAGTCAAGATGGCATCTTAAAACATCTAGAGAATTCCCAATGTAAAACTCCTAGGAAATAATGATGTCCATAGGTAGTTTCAGACATCTCAATAATATTAGTAAGAACTGGGAAACTAGGGCTCTTGCAAGGCAATGTGGCTGGACAAGCTTTCCTGGTAACAAAGCAATGGTGGGAATATTTTTGGGAGGGAGAGGGCATGGGAATGTTGGGGGCTAGCAGCATAGAATATGAGATGTGACTGCTTGGCCCACGTCCTTAATATTCATCCTTGAGATCTCAGCTCAAATTCAAGGAACCTTAACCTGATCACCTGCCATCCCCTTTCCGTCAACCAGGTCAGGTCCTCATTATAGGCTCTTGTGGGTCCCAGCCCTTCTTTCTCAGCACGTAACACCGTTGTAATGAAATCATTAACTGTGTGTAGGGGTAGGGATCTCAGTCCACACCTCCGTTCAGCAAAAAATACAACTTAGTTTATACCTCAAGATCCCATTCAACCATGGTGATAGGAACATAATTTCAGTCAATTTGGGGTCCCAAAGGGATCTATAGTTCTACACGACTACAGCCCTATAGTTTGGAGGGAGGAAGAGAAGAAAGTAAGTGCTGGGGGGGCCCACCTTGTCTTCAGTGCCATCTATCCATGAAGCTGGCTGTTAAGATCATCTAACGTCCTATTTGGTTCTGTTTCCTTGACCACCCAGGTCATCGGATGATACCAGCCAGAGAAACCCTTTTGTCCTGCCAATACCTCCTTTGGGGCAATGAACATAACCTCCTTATTTAAATGGGAAAAACAGGCTGGCTAGTTAGCTCAGCTGCTTGGAGAGCTGTGTTGGTAATGTCAAGGTCAAGGGTTTGGATTCCCACACTGGCCAGCTGTTCAAAAAAACACGCAAAAATGAGAAGAGCATAGGATAGAAAAGGAAATAGCTAGAGAGAAGAAACACTGGTTAATATTTTAAAAATAGTAGTTCAAACATATATTTACTCTGTCTGAGAATGGTCGTTAAAGTTATGTGTGAGAAATAATTTGCTGTTCTTTACTGGCTTTAAAAGTCTGTGAGTCTAGTGTGGAAGATTAAACCTCTTTAAAAGAAAAAAAGAATAGCTTAAAAATATTATCCAAAAGGTAGAAGCTACCCAAGTGTCCATTGATGGATGAATGGATAAACAAAACATGGTATATGCATATAGTGAGATATTATCCAGCCTTAAAGAAAAAGGAATTGTGACACATAGTACAACACCGGTGAACCTTGAGGACATTATGCTAAGTGAGATAAGCCGGTTGCAAAAAGACAAATACCATATCATTCCACTTATATGTGGTACCTAAAGTAGTCAAATTCATAGAGACAGAAAAAAAAGGGGGGGTGCTTGCTAGGGGGTGGAAGGAGAGGGAAATGAGTTATTGTTTAAAGGATACAGAGTTTCAGTTTTGCAAGATGAAAAAAATCTGGAGATGGATGGTGGTGATGTTTGCACAAAAATGTGAATGTGCTTAATGCTGCTGAACTTAAAAATGGTTAAGACAATAAATTTTATGTTATGTGCATATTATCACAACTAAAATTTTATCCGAACACATGTGTAATTAGTTGTTTAATATCTTTCCCTTCGGCTGAAGATAAGCTCTGTGAGAGTGGGATCTTGCCCATCTTCTTCAGTACTGTATGCCCACCTCCCAGCACAGTGCCTAGCACACAGCAAGAGCTCTTAAAGGTGTTTGTCAAATGGATAAATAGTCCTTGCAGTGGGCTTTGGGGACAGAGTATACCCCAGGAAAGCAGTAGCTCATATAATAAATTACCTAGGAAACATTGGCAGGGGATTGCAGAATTTGCTACTGATAATATTCAGTTGCCATAGTGCTTGGGAGTTTGTGAACATATATCTTGATTAAATATAGAAAGAGGAAAAATAGGTATGTTACACACTGATGGTCACATTAATTGCCTGGTCTCTTGCAGAAGAGGGCTTCTTTCTTTTGAGCTTTTTAAAACAAAGGGGATTTCTTTATTATATAATATATTGTATTTTCATATATTAGCACAAATATAGGATTAGACCTAATATGATCATTTTAGCCTTTTAATTATAGAAAATAGAAGAGAGAAAGGATGTAGCAGGGAAGTGGGGAAAGAAGAGAATTGTAGGGAGACGGGGAGAAAAAAGAATGACTTGAAGAAAGCAAGAAATTGCAGTTGAAGATAATATTTATTAAAATTAAAAATTCATATGCCTTTTGACCCAGCAAGCTCCTGCCTGCGAATCTATCCCACAGTAGTAAAACCACTGGTTCACATAGACACACGTACATGGATACTATTGCGGCATCCTTCATTCTGACAAAAAGCAGGGAACAAAGCCCATGGCATGTCAACATCATGAATTATTGTTCAGACATTTTAAAAAATGTATTAAATCTAAACCAATTGATTTGGAGAGATGTCCATCAGGTATTGTTAAGTGGAAAAAAAAAAAAAACGATGTGGGAAAGTGTATATAATATGCTCTCACTTTTTTTTTTTTTTTTTTTTTTTTTTTTTTTAGCGTGAACTCTGAAAGCGTGTAACAGGAGCCCCAGTCTGGTCTGGGGGGGTGGGGTAGAGAAGTTCGGAGAATTGACTTTTCCTGAGGAAATGGTTCTGAGTGGAGAGTTGAAGGAGTTAATGAACCAGGGAGGCAGGTTTTAGGAGGAGGAGCAGCTCACAAAGGTCCTCACGTGGGAAGGACGAGGCACGTTTCAGGAATTGAAAAAAAGGTTTAATTTAAGCAAATACATAAATCAGTTCTCTTTCCAAGGACGTGAGGCTGGCTAATGAAATATATTTCAGCGAGTGCACCAGCTCTAAAAGACACCACTTGTTTTCTGTGGCTTGGAAATTTCCCCCCGAGGTTTGTCTGGCCGCCCAGAGAGAGCTGACCTGGGTTTGGGAGGGTCTAATTATTCCTCGTGTGAGACCCGGTACACGAGTTGAAGTCTTTGTGCGTGTTGCCTTAGAAGAATTTGGCAAAGTTGCGTGCGTCGCTTGTGTTACTTATGATTTTAAGGAACCTTAGAAAATAGCCTAATTTTTGTCTATAATATGTCGAAATGAGGTTTCTTTGAAAATCGTTTGCCGTTTTGGTGAGAGGAGCAGATCGGCGTTGGGTAGTGGATCCACCCTGCAACGTGGGAGAAGAGAGCAACAGCGACTGCTGACTCATCCAGACTCATTTCCATAGCTGCACATGAAAATCGGTTTCATTATTTAGTAGTTTCACCTCCTGTCAAAGCCCTGTTAAGTGTGAGTCATAGTAAATTTGAGGTCCTAGAATTGGAGAGAGCCTAGTATAAAAAATTCATGAAATCTTTCTGTACTGCTTACTCTGCTTTTGCTTACTGCAATGGGGTAATCGTTTTTTAAATTTTAATGTGCTTATCTCTTTTGCTTTCCCAAGGACACAACCCTTATCATAGTTGGCTGTAGGCATATGTCTGATTGGAGGAGATGAAAATCTGTTATGGGAGGAAAGCAGAGAGAAAGACTGGATAATTTCCAATTTGGGGTATTCAAAACCAGGATTAGGCAGGTGCGCTATTGTCTGAAATGCGAAATTCATGCTTTAGCATCTTCAGTATACCCAGGAACCAGGCCCTAGCATAGTGTAGAAAAGTGTAGTGCAGTATAGAAAAGATACCCCCAAGGAGGGGTGCCAGATAAGATACAGGATGCCCAGTTAAATTTGAACTTTAGATAAACTATGAAAATTTTTTTTAGTATAAATACATTCCAGCTATTGCATGGGGCGTACTTATGCTTAAGAAACTCACTGTTTATCTGAAATTCAAATGTGACTGGGCATTTTGTATACTTTAGATAAACTATGAAAATTTTTTTTAGTATAAATACATTCCAGCTATTGCATGGGGTGTACTTATGCTTAAGAAACTCACTGTTTATCTGAAATTCAAATGTGACTGGGCATTTTGTATTTCTATTTTGTAAGCTTGACAATCCCAGCCAGGTTTAGATCTAGGGCAGTGAGGCAAGTACCACTGTATGGTAGGAAAATAAGCCAGGAGGGGTGTGCAGAGCATACTGGTCACATTGACCGTCCAACCTGGGAGCTCCTGCGCTGTGTTTGAGCACAGCCTGCTCCTACTATAGGACCAGAATGTACCAGATCCTTGCTTTCCCAGCCTCCCTTGAACAAAAGAAAGGGCACATGCCAGTCAGATACATCTACCTCATCTGTGACTAGAAAGCTGGAGTTTGGAAGAAGCAGGTACAGGGCAGAGTCTATCCTGGCGATGGGTGACGGCAGTGACCTTGGCCACATCCAGTGTCCAGTGCTGTTGTTGTTGGTGGAACCTGTGAGGTCTGGGGTCCATAGCAACAGCAGTGTTTCTAAAGCCTTACTGTGGACCTCATTCCTGGCTGCAGAGCCCCAGTGCCTGGCTCCAGTCCTCCCAGGGACTCTGAAAGCTGTCCAATGTCCTTCGGATGAATTCCTTCACTCCTTAACTCCAAAAGAATTGGTTCTGCTCCTTGCACTTAAAAACTGTGCATGACAAATAAAAGCCATTTCAGGTGTGAGAAATTATGGAGAGATGAACAAGAGGAAGGAGACAAGAGAACAGATGGGCAGACATGTGCCTGGAGAGGGAGCGGCATGTAGTGAGTTGGGAGAGAGCGGAGGCCTAGCAGGACATTCCTGCACCAGTCTGTGCTCACAGAGCCATTCCAGGAGTTTGCAGCCTGTTTTGGTTCCCTGATGGTGTTCGTAAGGACCAGTTTCCATTTTGATTGCATAGTGCTTGTGTTCTACTGGCTTTCAAGTAATTTGAATCACCCATGGGTGCACCCATTTCATCTTGGTTGGGCAGTGGGAGTCTCTGAGGTTTAGCTGTCCAAAGCCTCCCTCGAGTCCAGTG
Source organism: Galeopterus variegatus (assembly GCF_000696425.1). Taxonomy (NCBI): domain Eukaryota; kingdom Metazoa; phylum Chordata; class Mammalia; order Dermoptera; family Cynocephalidae; genus Galeopterus; species Galeopterus variegatus. Next base: position 563,866 of record NW_007726773.1, read on the forward strand.
TGGGTCTGGATAAAATCTAGAGTTTAGCTGAGGAGCTTGGCATGGTGGAGGAAAGGCAGTTCCACAGCAAAGACCTGCTCGGGGAAGAGCACCCAAGCTGGGGCTGATTGGGATTCACGGACAGACTTCACAGTGTCTGGGGGCCCAGTGAGGGCTCCTAGTTCAGGGAGTGCTGCTGAGCCAGGTCAAGCTGGGCTAGACCAGAGTAGCCATGCACTTTCAGCCTCAAATGCCAGCATGGCAGGGAACAACCCAGGGGAAAGAGATGCTGCCCCATGTTCTTGAAGCCCCCAACTCTTCCTGGCCATCATGAGGTTGTAAAAACCATAGTCCTCAACACTCCCTTAGGAAGAGAAGCAGAGGGCAAGGTGGGCTCCCTGAGAGACACAAATGGATGTAGGTTACCTACATGGACAGTCAAACTATCATGTTAGATAATCGCTTCCATTCCTGGGAAAGGTGTGGGTATGGGTGGAGAAGGAAGGCTAGATTGGTGGTAGACTAAATTCAAAAATTATTTTTGCTTCTGCGTGTCTGAGTAATTATGTGAGTTAACTTTTGTGATCCTGCTATCTTTCCCCACTTCCTAACCCACATCTCGTGCCCCAGCCGACAGGGCTGCTCCCACTCCAAGGCCACACACACGTCCCCAGCCAGGTTCAGGAACCCCGGGTTCTCACGTGGAGTTCTGAGCAGTAGCCTACTTGCTGCCGTCAGTGACCTGGAGAAAGCCATCCACTTCCCAACCCACATCTCGTGCCCCAGCCGACAGGGCTGCTCCCACTCCAAGGCCACACACACGTCCCCAGCCAGGTTCAGGAACCCCGTGTTCTCACGTGGAGTTCTGAGCAGTAGCCTACTTGCTGCCGTCAGTGACCTGGAGAAAGCCAACGGTTTCCAAGGTGCCTCAGCTTCAAACGCTATGTGCTCTTTCTTGTTCATTCTGTCCCCTTGGTGTGGAACTCTCCCTACCACCCTTGAAAAAACTCATTAGCCCTTCAAGAGCCAGACCAAATGTCACAACTGGGAAATTTCTTGAGATCCGTGCTCCATTCTGTGCTTCCTTTCCAGGCAGAATTAGTCGCAGCACTCTTTCGCTGACCTTTGCATTTGACAAGTGTATGTCCGTCTGCCTTGCTGGGTCAGGAGATACTGAGGGCAGAGACTGCATGGTTTTCATTGTTATACTCCAGCTCCTGACATGGACCTTGGCAAAGAGCTGGGCCCTAGCCAATGTTAGCTGAACCTAATTCAATGAGTACTCACCTTTGTCTCCCCTGATTTATCTACCCAGGTCTTACTATGTGGCCTTTAATTGTATTTATATTTGATTGAAATACTGGTGAGTGTTCATTCCTACCCATTCATTACAGCATTCGGTGCAATAGCTTGCGTGTCCTAGGCACTCATGTGGTGATTGATTTGATTGCATGACTTGATTTAATGCCTCCATACACAGAATGTCAGTTTGAAGAGACCTTAGAAGTCATCTAGTGCAAGCCCTCACCGGTGTATGCATGGGTGAGGTCTGTATGCCAATGGGTTTATGTCACACACATGGGATGTACACTAAAGTGCCATGTGTGTGAGACACACTCATTGGTGGGAACACACCTCTCTGGCTCTAAGTTACCACATGGTCAGGTCTGTTTGTTCAGTTATCAGGTCTCTTTGTTCAGTTACTGCCAGCATTTTGTGTGTGTTTTGTGATGTTTATGGTGATGATGATAGAAAGTGTTAGCTCTCAGGCAATTTCTCTGACATCCCCTTGATAACAGTATTAATTTCTAATATTTAGTAAGCATCTACTGCCGTCAAAACATTTTAGTGGGCTCTGCAGTGACAAAACATGCAAGGACAACAAATCAGTAGTACTTGTTCTTAAGCAACTAGTAAGTCTAGGCAGGGAAACAAGCCAGTCAAATAATTATAGTGCGATAAGAGAATTGTTGGATGGGAGTGTGTGTGTGGAAGGCACAAGAAAAGCCAGGCCTTTGAGGGATTGGGGAAGGGGACAGGTGGTGACAATGAGGAAGTAGAAAATATGGAAAAGGAATTTGTCTGATGGGTGAACAAACTGGGGAAGCTGTTCCAGGAGGAAGAAATGAAATGTGCCTAGCAGGACATGTGAAAGAAATGCTTGGGGCCTTTCCATCTAGTCCAGTATTGCAGCCACGGAGCTAGAAAGGCAGTGGTCAGGGATGTGGAGAGGCAACCTACAAGGCTAGAGGGAGGTGAGAGTCAGATGAGGAAGAGCCTTTCTTGTTATGAAAAGGAATTGGTGTTCACTGTGTTGGCATCGAGGATCTTTGGGAAATTTTGTGCAATGGATCGATATGCATGTTAGAAAGATTTTGCTGGTGTCAGTACAGTTGAGGCTTAAAAAGGAGGGAGAATGGTAAAGAGGTCATTTTAATATTTTAGGAGAGAAAGAATGGTGAAGGCAGTGGTAAAGAGGATGGGACAAGGAACAGAAAGAAGAGACACTTAAGATGTACATGCAAGGGGACATGGTGATGCGGTCAGAGGGATGAAGGACTGGAGAATGACCTCAGGGTTTGTGACTTGGGCTCCTGCGTAGATGGTGGTGATGAGTTGAAGACGAGGAGCCCAGAGGTCATCTGAGCTGAGACAGTTAATTGCCATTTTTATCTATTGCTGTGGAGCTCAAAAGAAAAGGCTACAGATACGGACTTGATACAGACTTGATACTGACAGTCCCCAGAGAGAGGAAAAGCAGGTGAAGGATCCCTAGGGTCACCCATGTAAGGAACAGGCAGTGGGGGAGGGTCAGTGAAGGAGACAGAGGAGGAAAAGCCAGAGAGTAGAAGAACAGGAGAAGGTCATGCCAAGGGCAGTGAGAATTTTAAAGGGGAGAAAGTGATCAATAGAGTTAAATGCTGCAGAGAGGAGCAGGACCGGGACATTAAAAGGATCATTTATTTGAGCAACTTTGGGGGCCACGGGGAGAACGACGGCAGTGGAGTCAGGAAGCCGACCGCAGACGGTTTAGAGCCGATGAGAGATGAGGAGGAAGACACGCACAGGGAACTCTTTCTAGGAGCTTGGCTGGGGAAAGTGGAGAGAGGGTGACAGAGACTCAAGTGATTTTTTAAAAAATAAGGTAGGACAGGCTTGCACCTGCTTCCATGCTGAGAGGAAGGTGCCAAGTGAGAGGAAGGATTGAGGATCAGGAAGAAAGGGGTGACTGAGGAGCAAGGAACTTGAAGTTGGGGTGGGTGGTCCTTTTCCCTGAAACAGAGGAAGGCTGCTGGGGCAGGGGCTGATGAAGACGGTGGTTAGTGGGGGCAGGAATAGGGGTCGAGCAGGAGACACTGGAAGGAGATCATGCCCATTGGACTCTATATTCACAGAGCACTAGGAAACTGCCTTCTGAGAGAGGGTGACTACTGCATGGTGGTTGAGAGGACAGACTCCAGAGGCACTGCTGGGGTTCAGATTCTCTTTCTGCAAAACTGTAGCCTATGACCTTGGGAAATTTACCTAAACACCATGTTCCTCAGTTTCCTCATCTGTATAATGGAGAAGATAATAATCCTCAGTGGATCGTTGTAAGAATTAAATGAGTTAAAATATGAGACGAGCTTAGAGCAGTGAGTATGTTCCTCAGTTTCCTCATCTGTATAATGGAGAAGATAATAATCTTCAGTGGATCGTTGTAAGAATTAAATGAGTTAAAATATGAGACGAGCTTAGAGCAGTGAGTAGTGCATAATAATCAGCATATAACAACTGTGGCCGATAGCACTGTCCCTATCATCATTATCTTCTGAGCCAGAGGGTTTGGGATGCAATGTTGGAAGCTGTAAATGTTTGAACCAGCTATTGAGTAAACTAGGAGAAAGGGCTAAGGACACGGGAGGAGATTTGCTGAGTGATAGTGGGGGATACAGATAAGACCAGAAGATAAAACTTTGTAGCAGTCTAAGTTTTCATAGTTGTGCAAAGTTATCATTGAATAACCTAAAGAGATGGGCTTTATTTCCCCTTTGTAGATGAGGAAACTTAAGGTTTAGAGAGGTCCGATAGCTTGCCTAGGGAGACACACAGGTAGGTGGCAGGTGCACGTAATCTGACCCCACGCTCTGCCTTTTAACCACGCTGGTGTACAAAACACACCACGAGGCAGCTCACAAATCAGACTGTCATTAAAGTCTTTGAAGCTGTGGTGGCAGGGGGGATGATGGAGTTGTCATGCACACAGGGAAAGGACAGAAGGAGATGAACAGAATTATCTGCCTTTGCGAAGCACTGCTATGACATTGGAGTAGTGAAAGTTTCCTTCAAAATGAAAAAAGGCTGGTTCACATCTCACTTACTGGAAGCACAAACCCAAATTCTGACGAATTCTGGTAAAAAAAAAAAAAGACTTGATAAATGGACCCTTTATTCAGGGACTTGCCTTAGCATTAAGGCTGGTTGGACAGATAATGCATATACATGGTGGGATCCAGCAGAGTGCCCTGCAGACTTGATAAATGGACCCTTTATTCAGGGACTTGCATTAAGGCTGGTTGGACAGATAATGCATATACATGGTGGGATCCAGCAGAGTGCCCTGCAAACCGAGGTGATCAGCATGTTTACTGAATGAATGACTGATTAAGTGATCGCTTCTAAGGTGTGGGAAGAGGGTAGGGGGAGAAAGATTTGGGAGATCCTTTAGAAATTAGTCTAACAGAGAAAGTCCTATGAAAAGGTTTTCTTACTAACATTTTAAAGTATTGGCAGTACCCAGAAATTACTTAAACGTCTGTAAAACACTCACCTGAATAATTGACATCACTTGACCATTTTAAGTAGGGCTAACTATGCTTCCTTCTAACAGCCATAGACCTACCAGCTTCTAGATGGTAACGGCCTGGCTGGTTTAAATGGGTCTCCATGGTTACATTCATGCTCTGGTTTCCATAGTTACATTCGCCCGGTTCCTTACAGGAGTTAGATATATATTCGAAATTTAAAAGGATTTTTTTCTTTCTTGCCTGCTTACACGGAGATCTAGGGTTCAAAGGTCTGGAATAAAAGTTTCAGTGACCTCTTGGGAGGAAAAGGGGGAAATGGCAATACTATTTGTGATAGTTGTAATCGATCACGGAATGAGGAAGAAAGGACTCAGTGGGGAAATATTGTGATGGTGCAGTGACAACCCGATATTGTGAGCCTGAGTATTTTGCTTAGAGGAGGGGGAAAGCCGGGGTGAGGGGACAGTGTGCTGTTGTTTTCATGTGCTGCTCCGGGGCAGGGGAGGGATGTCGGCCAGAGGTGGAGGAGGAATTCTTTTATATTTGAGTCCCTTGAAAGCAATCATTCCTCTCTTTACCATGGTAGTGCTGTGGCCTCCTTGCATTAATGTCCCCCACAGTCCTCATTTCAAATCGCCGTTCTTGTCCCATTCGGCTCAATCAGGCGTCTATTACAAGGTACCAGCCCAGGTCAAGACTGTTAGTGGGGTCTGCCTTGTTTTGGCGGAGGGAACCCATGTGGAATTCTAGTGCCTCCTTGTGGTATCCCTAACGTTTTCAGCTTCACCTCACCTAGAAAAAATCTAAAGTTTTTACTGCTAGTATTTAGGAAGCAAAAATAGTCGTCCTCCATTTATTGACGTATCCATCCATCCCTTCTCCCCTCCCGCAAACTGCCCTGCGTATCTGTTACGTTTCAGCTAGGCCCTGGAAATCAAGCAAGCAATGGAGACAGGACATTGCCTTCACAGACTTCACACTCCAGGTGTGGGGAGCGGGCAGTACAAGAAAATGGCTCAGAATAGTCTGAAGAGCTAGGGCCGCCCGGGGCTCACTCGGGAGAGTGCGGTGCTGGTAGCGCCGAGGCCGCGGGTTCGGATCCCATGTAGGGATGGCCCGTGCGCTCACTGGGTGAGCGCGGTACTGACAACACCAAGTCAAGGGTTAAGATCCCCTTACCCGTCATCTTAAAAAAAAAAAAAAAAGTTTGAAGAGCTAATGAGAGGATGACGGGGCAGGTACCTCCCTGGCCAGGGAAGCTGTGTAAGCTACTGAACTAGGGGACACTTTTGAGGTGGATGTTCAAGCATTCCTCTCCTCAATGGCAATGTTTCATCCATAGGGATTTTGTCATTGAAATAAACCAGAGTATAAGATGTGGTAATGCCTGTCTTTACCCGGGTTCATATGCTTGCTACTTTCAGAACAGGTCTGCAGTCAGAAGCAGGCACAAAGACTCATCGCTGGTGGAAAAGCCTGAGCAGCAGCTGTCAGTATTAGACTAAATACAACACATCAGCCTCAGCTGACATTTCTGGGCACCCAGAACAGAGAGCAAGAGGTAGGCACCTTCTGAAAGGAACAGGCCATTCACTGGGTGGGCGGAGGGGAGGCGTGTGAGGGGAGTGGCACAAATAGAGGCGTGGGAGGCCGAGACAGCCCTCCCCCGCATCAGGGAGGGCTTCTGTGAGTCAGAGAGATAGCGCTTTAACTTGAAGGGCTATGGAGTCATTAAGAGATTTTAAGTAGGGAAGTGACGTGATCAAATTTGCATCTTACAAAGGTTGTGTTCATGGTATTATGTTCGTAACCAAGTTCAAGAATGACTCCGGCCTCTGGATTGGGTGACTTCATTGTTGCTGGTTCCCATTCACAGCAAGAGGGAATAGAGGAGGAGAGGCTGGAACGTGGCAGCTACGGTATCAGTTTCTCGTGCTTTCTCCCAGAGACAAGACCATTTGATTTGGCCTCAGAGAGGTCACTGAAAACCTTAATGGCAACTCTTGCAATGGACTGATTAGGGATGTCAAACTGAAGCAGGTCTGTTTCTGTTTTACCAGTATTATTAAAATCTTACGAGACTACAGTTTCATCAACTAAGGATATATGGTTTTTTAAAAAAAATATAATTTAGAAATTACGAAATTGAACAGATACAAAAATGTATGTAGTGAAAAATAAGTCTCCCTCCCATTTTAGCACCACAGTTATTCGGTTTTCTTCCTTAGAGGCCCAGAGGTTCCTTGGTTACTCTGTCACACACACACACACACACACACACACACACACACACACACACACACACACACAC